>NC_054828.1:78084867-78387897 GCF_018345385.1 Vulpes lagopus
GAATTTCATGGAGTGTTGAGGGCAGAAGTGAAAAAAAAATCAAAGTTGGAAGCTAAATGAGGGGAATACATAGGAGCAATAAGTGCACTACTTTTTCCCAAAGTTTGATAGTAAAGGGGAAGAGAGAAACAGAGTGGTCACAAGAGCAAAATGGAATAAAGGAGGTTTTTAAAAATGGAAATTATTAGAAAATTTCCATTTTTATTGGAAAAACTGAGTGAAAGGAAAGAGAATAAAGATATAGAAGAGAGAAAATAACTGATAGAAATCTCCTCGATGGATCTAGAACACAGGTAGGATGAGGAACATTAGGCACAAGGAGGACATTGCTTCCATCACGTGGGCAAGATGGAGGCAAATTGGATGCCCTTGGTTAAGTCTATACCTCTTGTGGCAGAACTTTGACTGAGTCCTTATATTTTCTTCGACATGAGAGGTAAGGGTCTCAGAAAAGAGAGTAAGAAAAATTAAATGTGATTTATCTCCTGAGGAATTTGAGAAAGATTTAGGATAACTCCTGTGGATAATAATCATAAAAGAGATGGGTAGGAAACTTTTAAAAATCAAGGTTCCTAGAAATAATCCTGACCTGATCTTGGAGGCACTTAGCAAATTTTGGTCCACATTATGCTGTTAAACATGTCCACTTTTAAGACTCCCTAGCCCTATTGTGATGCCCCAAAATCTTACAAATTTGCTTTTGTTTCTGAGATCTTGCCCCCCAGTTCAAATTCTCATAACTGACCTCCTAGTTTGTTCTCAAGATTCAGTTTTTCTGTTTGCTGAATTATTGTTCCCAAATTCCTAGACTAATGACCCATCTAATACCCTTACATATCAGTTATTTTTTGATGCATAAAAAAACAAACCACTCCTAAAATTAGTGGCTCAAAACAATAACCATCAATTTAACATATAATTCTGTGTGCTGACAATTTGGACTTTGTTTGGTTGGGTGATTTTTCTGCTGGTCTTGGCCAGGCTCATTCATGTGTTGGTCAGGTAGTTGATGCTACTGATGGTTGGCAAGTGTCTGTTGGCTTGGGTGGTAAGAGTGACAGGGAAAATCTTCTCTCATAATTCAATAAGCTAGCCTGGTATGTCATTTGCAAGTGTCTTCTCCCATTGTGTCAGTTGTCTTTTGGTTTTGTTGACTGTTTGCTGTGCAGAAGCTTTTTATCATGATGAAATCCCAATATTCATTTTTGCCATTGTTTCCCTTGTCTTTGGAGATGTGTCTAGTAAGAAGTTGCTGTGACCTAGGTCACAAAGGTTGTTACCTGTCTTCACCTCTAGGATTCTGATGGATTCCTGTCTCACATTTGGGTTTTTCATCCATTTTGAGTCTATCTTTGTATATGGTGTAAGAAAACAGTTGTTTAATTCTTGTACATGTGGCTGTACAATTTTTCCAGCACCATTTGTTGAAGAGATTGTCTTTTTTCCATTGGATATACATTCCATTGGATATTCATTCCTGCTTTGTTGAAGATTGGTTGAACATAGACCTGAGAGTCCATTTCTGGGTTCTTTGTTCTGTTCCATTGATCTTTGTGTCTGTTCTTGCACCATAACCATACTGTCTTGATGATCACAGCTTTGTAGCAGAGCTTGAAGTCCAGCATTGTAATGTCCCTAGCTTTGGGTTTTTTTTCAACATTCTTCTGGATATTCCAGGTATTTCCTGGCTCCATACAAATTTTAGGATTATTTGTTCCAACTCTGTGAAATAAGTTAATGGTATTTTGATAGGGATTGCACTGAATATATAGATTAGGTAGCATAGACATTTTTAATAATATTTGTTCTTCCAATCCATGAGAATGGAATGTTTTTCCATCTCTTTGCGTCTTCCTCAATTTCTTTCATGAGTGTTCTATAGCTCTCTGAGCATAGATCCTTTGTCTTTTTGGTTAGATTTATTCCTAGGTATCTTGTAGTTTTTGGTACAATTGTGAATGGGATTGACTCCTTTTTTTTTTCTTCTGTCTCATTGTTAGTGTAAAGAAATGAATTGATTTCTGTGCATTGATTTTATATCCTGCCAGTTTGCCAAATTGCTGTACAAGTTCTAGCAATTTTGGGGTGGACTCTTGAGTTTTCCATATAGAATATCATATCATATGTGAAGAATGAGAGTTTGTCTTCTTCTCTGCTAATTCGAATGTCTTTTATTTCTTTTTGTTGTCTGGTTGCTGAGGCTAGGACTTCTAGTACTATGTTGAACAGCAGTGATATAGTGGACATCCCTGCCATGTTCCTGACCTTAGAGGAGAAGCTTTCGTGTTTTCCCCATTGATAATGGCATTCACTATGGTCTTTTCATAGATCAGGTAAAAGGCTAGTATCCAAAATCTATAAAGAATTTACCAAACTCAACATTCAAAGAACAAATAATACAGTAAAGAAATGGGCAGAAGACAAGCTGATATTACTCCAAAGAAGATATACACATGGCCAACAAACACATGAAAAAATGTTCCACATCACTTGACATCAGGGAAATACAAATCAAAACCACAATGAGATACTCCCTACACCAGTCAGAATGGCTAAAATGAACAAGTCAGGAAACAACAGATGTTGTCAAGGATCCAAATAAAGGGGAACTGTCTTATACTCTTGGTGGAAATGCATGTTGGTGCAGCCACTCTGGAAAACAGTTATGGAGGTTCCTCAAAAAGCTGAAAATAGAGCTACCCCACAACCTACAATTACAATACTGGTATTTACTCCAAAGATACAAATGTAGTGATCTGAAGGGGCACCAGCACCCCAATGTTTATAACAGCAATGTCTACAGTAGCCAAACCATGGAAAGAGCCCAGATGTCCATCAACAGATAAATGAATAAAGAAGATGTGGTATATATACAATGGAATATTACTCAGGCCTCAAAAAATGAAATCTTGCCATTTTCAATGACATGTATGGAACTAGAGCATAGTCTAGTAAGTCTAATAAGTCAGTCAGAGAAAGACAGTTATCATATGATCTCACTCATTTATGGAATTTAAGAAACAAAACAGGATAATAGGGAAAGAGGGGAAAAAATAAAACAAGATAAAATCAGAGAGGGAGACAAACCAAAAGAGACTCTTAATCATAGGAAACAAACTGGGGGTCACTGGAGGGGTAGGGGTGTGGGGGTTGGTTAACTGTTGATGGATATTAAGAAGGATAAGTGAGGTAATGAACACTGGATATTATATAAGACTGATGAATCACTGACCTTGACCTCTGAAACCAATAATGCATGGTATGTTAATTAATTGAATTTAAATAATTTTTTTAAAAATAATTTTAAAAATACATCTAGCCTGGGAATCCTCACATGGTGGTGATTGTCATGGTTCCAAGATAAGCAAGAGAGAAGAAGCAAGCCCCAGTGAGCATGTTATTTTCAGGCATCCATTCGCAACATAACTAAATAGGTTAAATGGAGAATCAATGGATGGAGAATAGATTATACCTCTTGAAGGGATAAGCTATAAATTTTACATTGCAAAAGGGCCATTTTTGTAATCAAATATGCTGCCCTTCCTGTCATGTTTGGGGCATGCCTTGCTCTTACCGTTCAGCCCCATACCAACTGCCAGTCTCTGTGGTCTAGGGTGTAGTTACTTATCCACGGGCAGATCTCCAGCTAGCTACCTATCTGGACTCCCTCATATTATACACATTGGATTCCTCATTCCAAGGTTTTTTGTGTGTTTGTTCTTACCTGATATTATATCCTTTTATGTTATCTTAAATATCCTCCACTGCATCCCCCTGGTTAGTTGGTACTTTTATTTAATAAAATACATTGTGGGTCTCTTATGTTGTCTATCAGATAACATTGTTTTTAGCAATAAGGGCTAGGTAAGTATCCTCCCTTTTCTAACCTCTCTTTTCTGCCTCTGCTTTATTTTTCCCTTGATCTATCTTGTCACCTCTTGTCAATAAATATTCTTACCCACTTTTCTCCTCTGTTTATTTTCTAGTCTCAGAATCTGCTCTTCTGTGTGTTTTCCATATAGCCAGTATTCCTCACCAACTAATTCTAAAATGAGAATATTAAAGAATATTAAATTATATAGATATGAAGTAAACTCAGTCAATCCTAGCTTTCATTTTTGTAACAATTGAACAAGCAGCAGAATAGGAAATTTTGCTGCAGTACATCACACTGTTAGTCTGCAGTTTGCTTGAAGTATAAGTCATATAACCTTTTATACCTCCACATCTTCTTGATCTCAAGGGTGTGTGTGTGTGTGTGTGTGTGTGTGTGCCCATACATGCATGTGTATGTGTAAGTGTATGTAAAGATAGGAAGGGGCAAAGAAATGAACCAAGAAAGTGACAGAAAAAAATATATATAAAAGGAAATTCAAAGGAAAAAGTGTCTGAAAATGGATGTCTCATACCAGAGGCCTGTAAATGTGCGAGTGTGTGTGTAAAGTTGTCCATTATACACTTTGGTTTTATCAGTCACTTAACATGTGTTTATTAGGTGTCTGCTATGAGATCCACATCATTCTAGAGGTTATGAATTTGACCCCATGGGTGAACATTGCACTGGATATAAGTCTATCACTGGCCGAGTTCAGCCTTCATGGAGTAAGATTCTTGCATAAGGAAAAGTGAAGGAGAGGAGCCAGGAGGCTCCCACATACAACCTCAACTGATTGAAACCATACTCTCACCCATGAAACACTCATTCTGACTTTACTGTCAGGAGATAAAACATCATTCTTCTCCCTCCTTTCCATGTGGAGATGTTTTATGGATAATGTTGCTTTTACTGGAGAGAAATTCTTTGTAAAGTGGAGGATCCTCCCTGTTCCTCTCAAGCATCAGGTAACCTGGTTTACTAAAAGAGAAAGTCCAGGAAAAAGGGCTTGGTTACAGACTATTGGAAATTAGTTCCATTTGAGAAAGAAAGGTGGTAGGGGTGTTAGGTGAAAAACAGGCGATCTGGTTTCTGTTTGTTTTTTTGTTTTTGTTTTTTAAGATTTTGTTAATCTATTCATGAGAGCTATACAGAAAGAGGGAGAAGCAGGCTCCCTGTAGGGAGCCCAGTGTGGGACTCAATCTCAGGACCCCAGGATTATAACCTGAGCCAAAGGCAGATGCTCAACCACTGAGCCACCTAGGCATCTCTGGTGTCTGATTCTATTTCTGTTACTTTCAGAGCCCAAGACTCTCAACTTCCAAACAGGGTTGACCAGTCTCCAATCAGGAAGGTAAGTACAGAAGTGACATAGTGATTCTAATTCTCTTCTTCTAGCAGGAAAACTGGTATTTTCTGTGGAAGTAGAGGAAAGAAGACATTATTTTATTCTCAAACTCCAGGGTTCTTACTTCTACCAAAGTTTATTCTTTTAAATTATTATTGAAACTAATGACATTTGACATCTGTCACATGGCAAACACTGTATTAGGAAATTGGCATATACCATTATTTAATACTGCCAACAGGTCAGTTAGATGGGTGTTATTTTCCAGCTTTGCAGATAGATACACTGAGTTTATCAAGTTCTATTCAATGCCAGAGACTGTGGGTCATATTATAAGGGGATTATCATGAGTTAAAGAACAAAGTATTTGAAACGACTGGTAAGTCAACTAGTCCATTTCCTATTTAATCCAGAAACTCTTTCTACAACAGCCCTGGTAAATGTCTACTCTGCTTTTGTTTAAATGCACCTCAGGATAGGGGCTTGTGAACTAGGAAAGCCCTGAGTCTGAATTCAGAGGCTTGGATTTCAATTCCAGCACATCTGTGGACTAAATAATTGTGTACCTACTTTAGCGAGGCTAATTAACATCTTTAAGCATCAGTTTCTTCATCTATGACCTGGAAAGAATAGCCCAGACACAGAGTTAGATGTTGATGAAATATGATTATACATTTGAACACTCAGTCATTTAGCAAATTTCTTTTTTGCTCTTTCTATGCCACTCTGCTACACACAGTGGATGCAGTAGTAAACAAAACAGTTATGATCCTTCTATCCTGAAGCTTACAGGTTAATCAGAGAGACAGATAACCAAGGCTAAGACAAGAGTGAGGAGAGTGAGGCACTTGCCTCTGTGTAAGTTTTAAGGGGGTACCCAAAAAACTCAATAATTAATATCAATAATATCTTAATGCAATAGTTTTTAAAAAGTAAATGCAAATATCCATTTAGAAACAAATAAAAATCTTAAATAATGTTAGGATCAATATTATTGATTTTTCTTTTGCCCTGTTTTCCAGTATGGCTCAGTATGACACTTCAGATGACAAAAAAATATATAAAAAAATACACACAAAAACAAAAAAGTATTTGTAAGAATTTTACCTGGTAAAGAATAGGGATGAGGTCATCGGGGTGCCTAGGCTGCTCAGTCAGTTAAGGATCTGACTCTTGATTTCAGTTCAGGTCATGATCTCAGGGTCACGAGACTGAGCCCTGCTTTGGACTCTGCACTGGGTGTGGAGCCTGCTTGTGATTCTCTCTCTCTCCCTCGTCCCCTACCCCTTCCTTCCCCCACTAGCATGTGCATGCTCTGTCTCTCTCTCTAAAAAAAATTAATTAATTAATTTAATTTAAATTTAAAAATTAAAAAAAGAATGAGGATGTAGATGAGGCCAGGTAGAGAAAACTATTTACAGAGGCCCTGAGGTGGGAAAGTGCTTAGAATAGTCCAGAGCCTGCAAAAAATTGAGTGTTGTTTGACTATGATGGCTAATAGTCAGGGCCAGTTACGCAGGGTGGGTGGTCCCAGGAAAGGACTTGGGTTTATATTCAAAGCACAGTGGGAAACCACTGAAAGGTTTTAAGCAAGATAGTGACTTATATTTGTTTTTAAAAATATTATTCTGGTTGCTGAGTAAAGAAGAGATATTAAGGGAGGAGTAGAAGCACAAAGACCATCTAAGATGCTAATGCAATTGTCCAGGCCACAGAGGAATGCCTTGGCCTTTTACTAATATGGCTATTTGTGTATTGTGCAAGGTACTATGGATACTGTGTGGTCTTCAGTAAGTCATTCTGCCTCTCTAACCTTTGGTGTCCTCATCTGCAAATTGGAAAAAATAATAGTAACTATGTTGTTATGGCTGTTATAAGGATTTATTTAGAAAATATATGCAAAATGCTTGGAATAGCATATGGAAAATAAGTAATGAAAAAGAATATTTGTTTAGAAACTTTTTAATGTTTATCTTTATTTCTTTATTTTCCTGACAGTGCCTAATATGACTCTTGTCTCTAGTAGGTGCTCAATAAAGGTGTAATGAATTAAAGTGTTGTTACTCATGTACCACCAGTAGCTTATGCATTTTTTTAAATTATTGAGGATGATCCTGTTAATGATATTTTTTAATACTTTCTCAGAGTTATCCTTTGCCGTCCAACTGTCCAACTCCACCCTAATTCTGGCTTTCATAATGTCTTGCACAAACTATTGCAATAACATATAACTTATCTTCTTGGCTCCAGACTCCTTCCACTCCAGTCAATTCTACATATTGCTACAAACCTTGTTTTCCTAAATACAGTCCAATTCATGTAATTCACCTTTTCAAAACCTTTTGGGGCTTCATAGTGCTAAATAATTAAGCACAAATTCCTTAGTGTGCTGCTCAGAAAAATCCTCTACAATCAAGGTTAACCTTTCTATCTTCAGCAGACCATTCCATAATGCCTCTCTAGTCTGTTGCTACTCAGAAAATATATACATAGTATCAAGCCTTTATGTTTTTGTTCATATCATTTTATATAAGAAATTCACATCCCAAGAGCATCAGCCTGTTAAAATTTATCTTATGAGACCCAGTCAAAGCAGCTCTTCCTCCATGAAGTCCTCTCATCTTACAATAAGGAAAACAAAAACTAAATCTCTCTCTATTCTTTCTGTTGCTGTTATACAATAGATTCCTATCATCTCTTATATGGTACTTTCTGCATTATTCATGATCCACGTATTTTGTCACAGTAAAATTAAGAAATGTGACTCTAAATAATGGTAAAAATAGTTCTAAGTCATTTAACAGAGTAATTAAAACTACATTTCTATGAATTTGGCAGACTTCCTTCAAATCCCAACTGGCTGTATAGCCTTAAAAATTAACCCTCTGACCCTCAGTTTCCTTATCTGTAAAGATAAGAAGTAAAAAAAATCCCAATCCATGTAATATTGTGAATAATACATTAGAAAATATACTTAAAGCTACTGGTTTAGAATCAGCGTACGATAAACAGTGCTGTTGTTTTTAGAGTAGTATGCACAAGAAGTGTCAAATTTAGAATTATATGGACTCGGGATCAAATACCAATTTACACATCAGTATACCTCAGTCAGAGGGCTCTTTTTAAGATTAGAAAATGACAATAATAATGTGTGAACAGTGAACCCCTGATGAGTAATCACCATGAATGAGAAATTATTCTAAATGCGTACACTTACACTTCATTTCATTACCAAAAATAAAAAATTGTAAAGCATATCTTATTACTATCCTCTTTCTATAGATTAGAGAACTGAGACACAGATGGGTTAAGTCACTTGCTCAAAATCAAACACTAAACTGTAGTACTGATGTTTAAACTCAGGCAGTCTGGATTCAGAATCTAAGCTCTTATAACAAATAGAGAATGGAAATGAGTGCCAGGCATCTGGCAAGTTCTTAATGTTGTAATAAATGTTAAGAGTCCCTATCTTCCCTTCTTATTCCCGGTGTCAGGAGAAGGACCATGTTTTACTCTGTGTAATTCTGTAACTGACACACAACACCATCCCAGCATATAAGCAGAGATGTGTTCAAGTTGGCTCATACTGGAGCCAATTGTGTGACTTTCTTCTCACATCCACATTCTGTAATGTCACATTAGCAGCTTGAAATTAATTATGGGGAGGTATTTATATCACAGGAATAAGCTAATGTTAAAATAAGTCTTGGACTTCACAAGTCAGTAAATTTCCCTTTTTGTTTAAGCTACTTTGAGCTAGGTTTCCATCATTTATAATCCAAAGAGATTAATCTGAGAAATCTGTTATTTCAGATATCCTCAAGAAGGCAAAGGATGAAGAAATTTGCCATATAGCAATATCTGCAAAATTAGTTACCTGGGGAGAATTCCTGCAAAGCTATAATAACCATGAGGCCCTATTTTGGAGAAAGTTGGCATTTGTTCTAAAAATTATTTTTTTTAACCAATTTATGTATTTAAACACTCAGATCTGCTATCCTGTATGCTTAGCACACAATCTGAAGTAATTAGAGGAAGAACAAAGCACATAGATTTTCAATGTGAGAATTTTACTACGGGTTATTGGAAGTGTGACAGATTTTATAGATATGAATCGTTGATTACCAAATAGAGGCTGCTGCTACTATTGTTGCTTCTATTATGGTTCTAGCAGCTAGACAAGTTGTCCCTTTTGCCAAGGAATGCAGCAACAAAATAAAACAAAACAAAGAACTTCTCCCTTCTTTCATAGATGGCAATGTGGGTGGTCACAAGGACCCACAAGATTTTGTTTAATTTGTAAGACTCTACTTTAGAAAAGTTTGTAACAATGCTTTATACTTCCATTACATTTTATATTTTTCAAAGTACAAAGTTTTTAAAGTACATTATTTCTTTTGAGCCTCATAATAAACCTAGTAAGGAAAGAGAGGTACAGAGAAGTTCAATGACCTGTTCAATGTCACAGCCATGTAATGGCAGAGATGAAATAATAATATCTTGGGACCATAGTGTCAACCATTGATTTTACACTACCATGAGCTGCTGGTAGGCTTCAGATAGTTTTCCTCTGGGTGGTCCACATTAGTCCACCAGGTATTTGAGAAGCTGGCCAAAGTAAAAAGCAGATTAAAAAAAGAATACAAAAGAATTTTTCTCTAGCAGAATTGAATCTACAATTAAGTGCATAAAATTAGCCAGAACTGGAGAAAAGGAGAAATGGCAGTGTAAGTACTGCAAATGCCTTGTTATCTTAAAATATATATATATATATATATATATATATATATATATATATATATATAAAGAAAGAGTTTATTTTTTTATTTTTTCTTCTCCTCATCATAAAAGCAAAACTAAGAAGATGGCTCAGGAAATAGTCAATGCTGTCAAATTGGATTTTAGAAAATTAGGTAATTTTTACATAAACATCTCAAATAGAAAATAACCAGGATATGTCCTGATAAGACATTTTTTTCCTTTAAAAAGTATTTATTGAAGACAGAGGATATGTTAGACACTATGTTCATTGTTAAGATGAATTCAAAGGCACCTAAGATGGAGTTTTTGCTTATAATTGACTAACATAACCATAAACACTGGGATCCTAAGGGAGAGAGAATTGATCTGTTGGTAACATTCATGAAGAAGTCTGAGTCTTAGTTTCTTTGACTGTGAAACAGAAAAGAATACAAGAGGTTTGGGGAGAAAACAATACTAACTGGTATCCAATGTTGCTCAGGAAACTTAAATTATTTTAATTATGACTTAAAGTTTCTTTAGTTCTTTAATTGTTTGATATATTTGGAGAGCATCTGTGTTAACTTTTCCTCACTCCTGACTAAATCACTATTTTGGGACTAACTGATGTCCAGTAATCATTGGATATGGAAGGAAGGACTAGAACACCAAACCAGAAGATCACATCCCACAACCATCCAAGTCAATGGCTTTCAGGTTTGTTGTGTAAGAGGGGACTCAGAAAGGGCAAGAGCAGGTGATAACTGGAAGTCAATAGTACATTCATCTGTACATATGCTGGGAGCTGGACAGCACAGCAAGTTCATTGAATGATCTCTGGGAACCAGGGTTTCCCTGAAAATAGCATTAAGTATTTTGAAGGCCATAGGCAGATATTTTCCTCTTAAAAGAGAATATAGGGATAAGGGCCAATCAAGTTGACAAAATTAAACAGCAATAAGATGAAGTATAAGTGAAATAATTGGGAAAATGTACACACTCCATCTGCATATAAAACAAATTTATCAGGGCACCTAGGTGGCTCAGTCGGATAGCTCAAGTCATGATCTCAGGGTCCCAGGATGGAGCCCCATGACAGGATCTCTGCTCCCTCTTCCTTTGCACCCCCATCCCTGCATACATGTGTGCTCTCTCAAATAAATAAAATCCTTAAAAAATAAAAATAAAAATAAATAAATTTATCATATTAATAATTATTTCATGTATAGTTTAGTGGTATTAAATACATTTATCTTTAGAATTATTTTCATCTTACAAAACTGAAACTTTATTTTATTTTATTTTTTTAATAATAAATTTATTTTTTATTGGTGTTCAATTTGTGAATGTGGTTTATGTATACAATGGAATATTACTCAGCCATTAGAAATGACAAATACCCACCATTTGCTTCAACGTGGATGGAACTGGAGGGTATTATGCGGAGTGAAATAAGTCAATTGGAGAAGGACAAATGTTATATGAATGTTAAATGAATGTCTCATTCATTTGGGGAATATAAATAATAGTGAAAGGGAATAGAAGGGAAGGGAGAAGAAATGGGTAGGAAATATCAGAAAGGGAGACAGAACATGAAGACTCCTAACTCTGGGAAATGAACTTGGGTTGGTGGAAAGGTAGGAGGGCAGGGGGTAGGGGTGAATGGGTGACGGGCACTGAGGGGGGTACTTGATGGGATGAGCACTGGGTGTTATTCTGTATGTTAGCAAATTGAACACCAATAAAAAATAAATTTATTATTAAAAAAAAGAACATGCCTTCATTTACTTTGGATATATACACAAAAGTAAAATTAATGGATCATATGATAAATTATTCTAAATTTTTTGAGGAACCACCATACTGTTTTCCATAATGGCTGGTACCAATTATCATTCCCCCAAAGCAAAAGCTTTCCAATTTCTCCACATCCTCACTAACACTTGTTATTTTGTTTTTATAATAGTAACCATCCTAATGGGAGTGAGATGCTGTCTCACTGTGGTTTTGATTTGCATTTCCCTGATGATTAGCCATGTTGAGCATTTTTTAATGGATTTATTGGCTATTCTTATATCTTGTTTGGAGAAATATCCGTTCAAGTCTTTTGCCATTTTATTCATTCATTCATTCATTCATTCATTCATTCATTCATTCATTTAAAGTTTTAGCAGTTTTCCATATATTTTGGATACAAATCCCATATCACATATTTTTGTAAGTATTTTCTTCCAATCTATGGATTGCCCTTTATTCTGTTGATAGTGTCCTTTGAAGTACAGAAGTTTTTTTTATTTTCAGGAAATTCAGCTTGTCTTTTTGTTGTTGTTGTTGCCTACACCTTTGGTGTCATATCCAAGAAATCATTGTCAAATTCAAGGTTGAAAACGTTTGTCATGTTTTCTTCTTAAGAGTTTAAAGGTTTAGCTCTTACACTTAGGTGTTTGGCCCATTTTGAATAAGTTTTTGTATATGGTATGAGGTTCAACTTCATTCTTTTGCATGAGGACATTCAGTTTTCCCAGAACCATTTGTTGAAAAGATCGTCTTTCCCCATTGAATAATCTCAGAACTCTGTAAAAATCATTTGGCCATATCTATAAGGGTTTGTTTCAGAGCTTTCTATTCTAGTCTATTAGTCTGCATGTCTAACTTCATGTCAACACTATACTATTTAGGTTACTGAAGCTTTGTAGTAAGTTTTGAAATCAGGAAGTTAAGTTCTCCAACTTTGTTATTTTTTAAGACTGCTTTCACTATTTGGAGTCCCTTGGGATTTCATGTGAATTTTAGGATGTATTTTTATGTTTTCACAAATAAATCATTGAGACAAGGATTGCTCTGAATCTGTAGGTGGCTTTGGGGAGTACGACCATTTTAACAATACTAAGTCTTCTAATCCATGAACATAGTATGTCTTTCAGATAATTTGTTTTCTTTAGAGCTTTTCTTTTTTTTAATTGGCAGTGTTTTGTATTTTTTATTATACAGCTCTTGGACCTCCTTAGGTTAATTCCTAAATAATTTTCTTCTTTTTGATACTTTGGTAAATTGAATTATTTTCATAATATCCTTTTTAGATTGTTCATTGCTAGTGTATAGAAATTCAATTGATTTTTGCCTGTTCATGTTTTATCCTCCTAATTTGTTGAATTGGTTTAACTTTTTTTTGTGGAACCATTAGAGTTTTCTACATATAAGATCCTATTTCCTGCATAGAGAGATAATTTTACTTCTTCCTCTTCAATTTGGATGCCTTTTATAATTTTTCTTGTGTAATTCTCTGGTTAAAGCTTCCAAATGTTGAGGGGCACCTGGGTGGCTCAATAGGTTGGGCATTCAACTCTTGGTTTTGGCTCAGGTCATGGTTTCAGGATTGTTAGATCAAGCACCATGTTGGGCTCTGTGCTCAGCAGGGAGTTTGCTGAAGATTCTCTTTCTCTCTCCCCCTCCCCACTTATGAGCTCTCACTCTCAAATCAATCAATCAATCAATCAATCAATCAATCAATCTTAAAAAAAAAAACAGGTTTTCAAATGTTGAATAAAGTAGGGAAAGTGGGCATCCATGCCTTGCTCTGATCTTAAAAGAAAAGCTTTCAGCTTTTCATGGTTAAGTATGATATTCATTTTAAGATTTTTATATATGGCTTTTATTATGTTGAGGTAGTTTTCTACTTTTTAAAGATCTATATTTATTAAGATTTGTATTTATTTATTTTAGAGAGACAGCAAGAGGAGGGGGAAGGATAGAGAAAGAGAAACAAGATGAATGGGGAGCCCTGCACAGTGCTTGATCTCAGGACCCTGAGATCATGATCTGAACTGAGCTCATGAGTCAGACACTCATCTGACTGAGCCACCCAGGTGTCTTGAAGTAATTTCTTTCTAATTCTTGTTTGTTGAGTACTTTATTATCATTAAAAGGTGTTGAATTTTGCCAAATGGTTTTTTTTACATCAGTGAGATGATGATAATATTTTGATCCTTTATTCTGTTTATGTGGCATAAAACATTGATTTTCATGTTTAACCATCCTTATGTTCCAGAGATAAATTCTACTCAATCATGGCTTATGAACCTGTTAATGTACTATTGAATTTGGTGTGTGAGAGTTTTGTTGAGCATTTTTGCACAAGTGTTAATCAAGGATATTTTTTTGTAGTGTCTGTCTAGATTTGGTATCAGGGTAATGCTGGCTTCAAAAAATGAGTTTGGAAGTATTCCTACTTCTTAAAATTTTTGAAAAGTGTGAGAAAGCTTAGTGTTAGTTCTTTAATATTGGGTATTACTTACCAGTGGAGTCATCAGGTTCAGGGTATTTCTTTGTTGGGAAATTTTTGATTGTTGAGTCCATCTTACTAGTTATAGATATATCAGTTTTCTATTTCCTTGTGATTAAGTCTTGGTAGATTTTGTGTTTCTAGGAATTTGTCCATCTTATCTAAGTTATTTAATTTGTTGATGCATAGTTCTCACAGCCAACTCTTATAATTCACTTCTTTCTGTAGAACCAGTAGTAATGTCCCTGCTTTGCTTTCTGGTCTTAATAATTTGGGTGATCTCTTTCCTTAGTTAATCTAGCTAAAGGTTTGTCAATTTTGTTGACCTTTTGAAAAACCAACTTTTGGATTTGTTGATTTTCTTTATTGTTTTTATCTTCTCTAATTCATTCATCTCTATTAATTATTTAATTATTTCTTCCTTTCTGCTAGGGGACGTGCTATTGTAGCTGTGAAGTGTGTTTTGTATATGTTATATCTACTTGGTTTATTATATTGTTCAAATAATTTACTCACTTATCTTCCTTTTTTAGGTTTCTAAATTCCAGATAGTTCATGTAAAGTGTAACATTAGTTTCAGGTGTAAAATTTAACACTTAACATACAACACACAGTGTTATCTTGTCTTATCACAACAAGTACAATTTTTAATCCCTATCACCTATTTAATCCTTCCCCCCTACCCCCCACCACCCACTTCAACTCTAGTAATCATCAGTTGGTTCTCTATAGTTAAGTTTGTTTCTTGGTTTGCTTCTCTCTTTTTCGTCCCTTTGGTTATTTGTTTTATTTCTTAAATTCCATATATGAATGAAACCATGTAGTATTTGTCTTTCTCTGACTGATTCTGCTTAACATAATACTCTAGTTCCATTCATATTGTTGTAAATTGCAAGATTTCTGTCTGGTTCTTCTATCTATTATTGAAAATTTGGTATTGAAGTCTTGATGTATTCTACCTATTTCTCCCTTCATTATGTCAATTATTGGTTCATATATTTTCATGGTCTGCTATTAACTGGGTAAATATAACTATTAAATATCCTTATGAGAAAAGCCCAAAGACTCCACACCAAAATTGCTAGAACTCATACAGCAATTCAGCCATGTGGCAGGATACAAAATCAATGCACAGAAATCAGTTACATTTCTGTATACTAACAATGAAACTGAAGAAAGAGAAATTAAGGAACCGGTCCCACTTACAATTACACCCCAAACCATTAGATATCTAGGAATAAGCCTAACCAAAGAGGTAAAGGATCTATACTCTAATAACTACAGAACACTTATGTAAGAAATTGAGGAAGACACAAAGAGATGGAAACATATTCCATGCTCATGCATTGGAAGAATAAATATTGTGAAAATGTCTATACTACCCAGAGCAATCTACACACTCAGTGCAATCTCTATCAAAATGCCATGGGCTTTCTTCACAGAGTTGGAACAAATAATCCTAAAATTTGCATGGAACCAGAAAAGACCTGAAATAGCTAGAAGGATGTTGAAAAAGAAAACCAAAGCTCAGGGCATCATGAGGCCTGACTTCAAGCTCTATTACAAAGCTGTGACCATCAAGACAGTATGGTCCTGGCACAAAAGCAGACACATAGACCAATGGAACAGAATAGAGAACCCAGAAATGGACCCTCAACTCTATGGTCAACTCATCTTCAACAAAGCAGGAAAGAATATCCAATGAAAAAAGACAGTCTCTTCAATAAACAGAGCTGGGAAAATTGGACAGCCACATGCAGAAGAATGAAGCTGGACCATTTTCTTGCTCCATACACGAAGATAAACCCAAAATGGATGGAAGACCTATTGTGAGACAGGAACCCATCAAACCCAAGAGAACACAGGTAGCAACCTCTTTGACCTCAGCTGCACCAACTTCTTGAAGGACATGTCTATGAAGGCAAGGGAAACAAAAGCAAAAAAGAACTATTGAGATTTCATCAACATAAAACCTACATAGCAAAGGAAACAGTCAACAAAACTAAATGGCAGCCTACAGAATGGAAGATATTTGGAAATGACATATCAGATACAGGGCTAGTATCCAAGATCTCCAAAGAACTAAACAAACTCAACACCCAAAAACCAAATAATCCAGTCACGAAATGGGCAGACGACATGAACAGACATTTCTCTAAAGAAGAAATACACATGGCCAATAGGCAGGTGAAAAAAATGTTCCACATCACTTGACATCAGGGAAATGCAAATCAAACCCACAATGAGATACCACTTTACACCAGTGAGATTGGCTGAGATTAACAAGACAGGAAACAGCAAATGTTGGAGAGGATGCAGAGAAAGGGGAAACGTCTTGCACTCTTGGTGGGAATGCAAGCTGGTGTAACCACTCTGGAAAGCAGTGTGGAGGTTCCTCAAGAAGTTAAAAATAGAGCTACCCTATGACCCAGCAATTGCACTACTGGGTATTTACCCCAAAGATACAGATGTGGTGATCTAAAGGGCCACCTGCACGCCAATGTTCATAGCAGCAATGTTCAAAATATCTAAATTGTGGAAGGAGCCAAGATGTCCATCGACAGAAGGATGGATAAAGAAGATGCGGTATATATACATACAATGGAATATTACTCAGCCATCAGAAGGGATGAATATTTACCATTTACATCAATGTGGATGAATTGGTGGGCGTTGTGCTGAGCAAAATAACTCAATCAGAGAAAGACAATTACCATATGGTTTCACTCATGCGTAGAGTATAAGAAATAGTTAAAGGACTATAAAGGAAAGGAGGGAAAAATTAGAGAAGAAGAGAAACCATGAGAGATTCCTGACCTGGAAAACAAATCAAGGGTTGCAGAAGGTGAGATGGGTGGGGGGATGGGGTAATTGGGTGACGGGCATTAAGGAGGGTACATGATGTGATGATCACTGGGTGTTATATGTTGGCAAATTGAATTTAAATATTTTTTAAAGGAAGAGGCAATGCAAGAATTAGATACTGGGTTTTTTTTTTCTTTTTTTCTTTTTTTTTTTTTAATTAATTTTTATTGGTGTTCAATTTACCAACATACAGAAAAACACCCAGTGCTCATCCCATCAAGTGTCCACCTCAGTGCCCGTCACCCCTTCCCCTCCAACACCCGCCCCCCTCCCCTTCCACCACCCCTAGTTCGTTTCCCCGAGTTAGGAGTCTTTATGTTCTGTCTCCATTCCTGATATTTCCCAACATTTCTTCTCCCTTCCTTTATATTCCCTTTCACCATTATTCATATTCCCCAAATGAATGAGAACATACACTGTTTGTCCCTCTCCGATTGACTTATTTCACTCAGCATAATACCCTCCAGTTCCATCCACGTTGAAGCAAATGGTGGGTATTTGTCGTTTCTAATTGCTGAGTAATATTCCATTGTATACATAAACCACATCTTCTTTATCCATTCATCTTTCGATGGACACCGAGGCTCCTTCCACAGTTTGGCTATTGTGGACATTGCTGATAGAAACATCGGGGTGCAGGTGTCCTGACGTTTCATTGCATCTGAATCTTTGGGGTAAATCCCCAACAGTGCAATTGCTGGGTCGTAGGGCAAGTCTATTTTTAACTCTTTGAGGAACCTCCACACAGTTTTCCAGAGTGGCTGCACCAGTTCACATTCCAACCAACAGTGTAAGAGGGTTCCCTTTTCTCCACATCCTCTCCAACATTTGTGGTTTCCTGCCTTGTTAATTTTCCCCATTCTCACTGGTGTGAGGTGGTATCTCATTGTGGTTTTGATTTGTATTTCCCTGATGGCAAGTGATGCAGAGCATTTTCTCATGTGCATGTTGGCCATGTCCATGTCTTCCTCTGTGAGATTTCTCTTCATGTCTTTTGCCCATTTCATGATTGGATTGTTTGTTTCTTTGGTGTTGAGTTTAATAAGTTTTTATAGATTTTGGAAACTAGCCCTTTATCTGATATGTCATTTGCAAATATCTTCTCCCATTCTGTAGGTTGTCTTTTAGTTTTGTTGACTGTATTCTTTGCTGTGCAAAAGCTTCTTATCTTGATAAAGTCCCAATAGTTCATTTTTGCTTTTGTTTCTTTTGCCTTTGTGGATGTATCTTGGAAGAAGTTACTGTGGCCAAGTTCAAAAAGGGTGTTGCCTGTGTTCTCCTCTAGGATTTTGATGGAATCTTGTCTCACATTTAGATCTCTCATCCATTTTGAGTTTATCTTTGTGTATGGTGAAAGAGAGTGGTCCAGTTTCATTCTTCTGCATGTGGATGTCCAATTTTCCCAGCACCATTTATTGAAGAGACTGTCTTTCTTCCAATGGATAGTCTTTCCTCCTTTATCGAATATTAGATGACCGTACATTTCAGGGTCCACTTCTGGGTTCTCTATTCTGTTCCATTGATCTATGTGTCTGTTTTTGTGCCAGTACCACACTGTCTTGATGACCACAGCTTTGTAGTACAACCTGAAATCTGGCATTGTGATGCCCCCAGATATGGTTTTCTTTTTTAAAATTCCCCTGGCTATTCGGGGTCTTTTCTGATTCCACACAAATCTTAAAATAATTTGTTCTAACTCTCTGAAGAAAGTCCATGGTATTTTGATAGGGATTGCATTAAACGTATAAATTGCCCTGGGTAACATTGACATTTTTACAATATTAATTCTGCCAATCCATGAGCATGGAATATTTTTCCATCTCTTTGTGTCTTCCTCAATTTCTTTCAGAAGTGTTCTATAGTTTTTAGGGTATAGATCTTTTACCTCTTTGGTTAGGTTTATTCCTAGGTATCTTATGCTTTTGGGTGCAATTGTAAATGGGATTGACTCCTTAATTTCTCTTTCTTCAGTCTCATTGTTAGTGTATAGAAATGCCATTGATTTCTGGGCATTGATTTTGTATCCTGCCACGCTACCAAATTGCTGTATGAGTTCTAGCAATCTTGGGGTGGAGGCTTTTGGGTTTTCTATGTAGAGTATCATGTCATCGGCGAAGAGGGAGAGTTTTACTTCTTCTTTGCCAATTTGAATGCCTTTAATGTCTTTTTGTTGTCTGATTGCTGAGGCGAGGACTTCCAGAACGATGTTGAACAGCAGTGGTGAGAGTGGACATCCCTGTCTTGTTCCTGATCTTAGGGGAAAGGCTCCCAGTGCTTCCCCATTGAGAATGATATTTGCTGTGGGCTTTTTGTAAATGGCTTTTAAGATGTCGAGGAAAGTTCCCTCTATCCCAACACTCTGAAGGGTTTTGATCAGGAATGGATGCTGTATTTTGTCAAATGCTTTCTCTGCATCTAATGAGAGTATCATATGGTTCTTGGTTTTTCTCTTCCTGATATGATGAATCACATTGTTTTACAAGTGTTGAACCAGCCTTGTGTCCCGGGGATAAATCCTACTTGGTCATGGTGAATAATTTTCTTAATGTGTTGTTGGATCCTATTGGCTAGTATCTTGTTGAGAATTTTTGCATCCATGTTCATCAGGGATATTGGTCTGTAATTCTCCTTTTTGGTGGGGTCTTTGTCTGGTTTCGGAATTAAGGTGATGCTGGCCTCATAGAACGAATTTGGAAGTACTCCATCTCTTTCTATCTTTCCAAACAGCTTTAGTAGAATAGGTATGATTTCTTCTTTAAACGTTTGATAGAATTCCCCTGGGAAGCCATCTGGCCCTGGACTCTTGTGTCTTGGGAGGTTTTTGATGACTGCTTCAATTTCCTCCCTGGTTATTGGCCTGTTCAGGTTTTCTATTTCTTCCTGCTCCAGTTTTGGTAGTTTGTGGCTTTCCAGGAATGCGTCCATTTCTTCTAGATTGCCTAATTTATTGGCGTACAGCTGTTCATAATATGTTTTTAAAATCGTTTGTATTTCCTTGGTGTTGGTAGTGATCTCTCCTTTCTCATTCATGATTTTATTAATTTGAGTCTTCTCTCTCTTCTTTTTAATAAGGTTGGCTAATGGTTTATCTATCTTATTAATTCTTTCAAAGAACCAACTCCTGGTTCTGTTGATCTGTTCCACAGTTCTTTTGGTCTCGATATCATTGAGTTCTGCTCGAATTTTAATTAACTCTCTTCTTCTGCTGGGGGTGGGGTCTATTTGTTGCTTTTTCTCTAGTTCCTTTATGTGTAAGGTGAGCTTTTGAATTTGAGATCTTTCCAGTTTTTGAATGGATGCTTGTATTGCGATGTATTTCCCCCTCAGGACTGCTTTTGCTGCATCCCAAAGATTTTGAACGGTTGTATCTTCATTCTCATTAGTTTCCATGAATCTTTTTAATTCTTCCTTAATTTCCTGGTTGACCTTTTCATCTTTTAGCAGGATGGTCCTTAACCTCCATGTGTTTGTGGTCCTTCCATACTTCTTGTTGTGATTAAGTTCTAATTTCAAGGCATTATGGTCTGAGAATATACAAGGGACTATCCCGATCTTTTGGTATCGGTTCAGACCCGATTTGTGACCCAGTATGTGGTCTATTCTGGAGAAAGTTCCATGTGCACTTGAGAAGAATGTGTATTCAGTTGAGTTTGGATGTAAAGTTCTGTAGATATCTGTGAAATCCATCTGGTCCAGTGTATCATTTAAAGCTCTCGTGTCTTTGGAGATGTTGTGCTTAGAAGACCTATCCAGGGTAGAAAGAGCTAGATTGAAGTCACCAAGTATAAGTGTATTATTATCAAGGTATTTCTTGAGTTTGGTTATTAATTGGTTTAAATATTTGGCAGCTCCCACATTCGGGGCATATATATTGAGGATTGTTACGTCCTCTTGTTGGATAGATCCTTTGAGTATGAGATAGTGTCCCTCTTCATCTCTCACTATAGTCTTTGGGGTAAATTTTAATTTATCTGATATAAGGATGGCAACCCCTGCTTTCTTTTGAGGACCATTTGAATGGTAAATGGTTCTCCAACCTTTTATTTTCAGGTTGTAGGTGTCCTTCTGTCTAAAATGAGTCTCTTGTAGACAGCAAATAGATGGGTCCTGCTTTTTTATCCAGTCTGAAACCCTGCGCCTTTTGCCTTTTGATGGGGTCATTAAGCCCGTTCACATTCAGAGTTACTATTGATAGATATGAGTTTAGTGTCATCATATCTATTCAGTCCTTGTTTTTGTGGATTGTTCCACTGAACTTCTTCTTAAAGGGGAATTTTAAGAGTCCCCCTTAAAATTTCTTGCAGAGCTGGTTTGGAGGTTACATATTCTTTCAGTTCCTGCCTGTCTTGGAAGCTCTTTATCTCTCCTTCCATTTTGAATGAAAGCCTTGCTGGGTAAAGTATTCTTGGTTGCATGTTCTTTTCATTTAGGACCCTGAATATATCCTGCCAGCCCTTTCTGGCCGGCCAGGTCTCTGTGGAGAGGTCTGCTGTTACCCTAATATTCCTCCCCATAAAAGTCAGGGACTTTTTTTCTCTTGCTGCTTTAAGGATCTTCTCCTTATCTTTGGAATTTGCAAGCTTCACTATTAAATGTCGAGGTGTTGAACGGTTTTTGTTGATTTTAGGGGGGGATCTCTCTATTTCCTGGATCTGAATGCCTGTTTCCCTTCCCAGATTCGGAAAGTTTTCAGCTAGGATTTGTTCAAATACATATTCTGGCCCTCTGTCGCTTTCGGCGCCCTCAGGAACCCCAATTAAACGTAGGTTTTTCTTCCTCAGGCTATCATTTATTTCCCTTAATCTATCCTCATGGTCTTTTAATTGCCTGTCTCTTTTTTCCTCAGTTTCCCTCTTTGCCATCAACTTGTCTTCTATGTCACTCACTCGTTCTTCCACCTCGTCAAGCCTCGTCGTTAGGACTTCTAGCTTGGATTGCATCTCATTTAATTGATTTTTAATTTCTGCCTGATTGGATCTAAATTCTGCAGTCATGAAGTCTCTTGAGTCCTTTATGGTTTTTTCTAGAGCCACCAGTAGCTGTATAATAGTGCTTCTGAATTGGCTTTCTGACATTGAATTGTAATCCATATTTTGTAACTCTGTGGGAGAGTGGGCTGTTTCTGATTCTTTTTTTTGAGGTGAGGTTTTCCTTCTAGTCATTTTGCTCAGTGCAGAGTGGCCAAAAACAAGTTGTATTGGGAAAAGGAGAAAAAGAGAGAGAAGGAAAGAAAAGAGAAAAAGAAAAAAGAGAAAGAAGAAAAAAAGGGGGAAAAGGAGAAGAAAAAGAAAGAAAAAGAAAGAAAGGAGAAAAAAGAAAAAAAGGGGGGGGTGGGGGAAGCAATCAGAAATCAAGAAGAAAGAGGAAAAAAAAGCACAAAACAAAACAAAAAAAAACAAAAACAAAAACAAAAAAAACAAAAAAGAAAAAAAAAAAAACCACGGGGGAGTATCTTCCGATTCTGTGTACTTTAAGTCCCTTGACTTCCCTTGGAACTGGTCCGTCTAGCTGGTCTTCTGGGGGAGGGGCCTGCTGTGCTGATTCTCAGGTGTTAGCACTTGGGGGAGCTGCTCTGCCCCTGCCTGGTGCAGGGCTCAGTGGGGGTGCTTACCCTGTGAGGCCCCGGGAGGAACAACCGCAGTTGCGGGGGCAGCTCTGGGACCCTGGATTCAGCCCCCGCAGTAGCTCCGGAGCTCTCCGTCTGCAGGGCCTGGAGGCTCCGCGGTGGGGCCGCTGATCTGCTCAGTTCCAGGCAGGAGCGTCCTTGCTGTCCTGGGCCCTCCCGGCTTCTGCCTGTCCTTGGGGGGAGGCCGCATCCTGGGCTGTGTCCCGGCGCCCTGTGCTCCGGGGCCTGCGCTGTTGGATTCGCGCTCCCGGCGGTGCAGCCCCCTCCGCGGAGCCGCCGCCCGAGCCCCTCCGAGCTGTTCCCGGAGCCGCGCCGCCCCCTCCGCGGAGCTTCTTCCTCTGCCCGAGCCGCCGCCGCTGAGCTGTTCCCGGAGCCCCGCAGCCCCCTCCGCGGAGCCGCCGCCCGAGCCCCTCCGAGCTGTTCCCGGAGCCCCGCAGCCCCCTCCGCGGAGCTTCTTCCTCTGCCCGAGCCGCTGCCGCTGAGCTGTTCCCGGAGCCCCGCAGCCCCCTCCGCGGAGCCGCCGCCCGAGCCCCTCCGAGCTGTTCCTGGAGCCGCGCAGCCCCCTCCGCGGAGCCGCCGCCCGAGCCCCTCCGAGCTGTTCCCGGAGCCGCGCAGCCCCCTCCGCGGAGCCGCAGCCCGAGCCCCTCCGAGCTGCTCCGGGTCCCGCCGAGCGCTGCAGCCCTTAGGGAGCTCGGCGCATCTCCCGGGGCGCAGTTCCTCTGTTACTGTCCCAGGGAGCCCGAGGGCGTCCCCGCCTTTCTGGGGATCCTGCTCCAATTCCCCGGGAGGCCTTTCCACCCGGGAAGGTCGGTGCAGCTCCTGCTCCTCCGGGACGGGGCTCTCCTGTCCTGGGGACACTCGCCCCGGCCTCAGCCCGGCTCCTCGCGGGGCCCCTCCCCCTTGGAGGCCTTTTGTGTCTTTATTTCTTTTTCCCCGTCTTCCTACCTTGATAGAAGCGCGAACTCTTCTCACTGCAGCGTTCCAGCTGGTCTCTCTTTAAATCTCTGGCCGAATTCGTAGATTTTCAGGATGATTGGATGGTTTTCTAGGTAATTTGTTGAGGACCAGGTGACCTGGAGACCCTACTCCTCCGCCATCTTGCCCCTCCCCCTAGATACTGGGTTTTTAACTATTATGGTCTGCATTCTCCCCAAGTAGAGAAGGCTCAGTAATAGTTTTGAATGCTTGCATTAATGTAAAAATGGTGTCGATATACAGAATACATTGGAAAGTGTTTTTAGAAGATGACAAAAATGGGAGCCACACTATGTGTATGTAGTATTTAAAACCTGTTTGTATAAAGCTTCAACCACTCAGAGGTAGAAACTCTTCAGCATCTGATTATAGCTGGAACCATACTATCCTTTCATTCTTTCTTCCAAAAAAAAAAAAAAAAAGGCAAGTCTGGAACCATGAGACTTTAATCAGGACTGTGACACTTTACTAGTTATGTGAACTTGAGAAAGACAATCTCCCTGGATCTCAATTTCCTCTTGGTAAAATTGGGGGACTAGACTTACATATTTTAAAATCCCTTTCAGCTTTCTTATCCTATAACTTTATGATGTTAGGGATTACTCAGTTTCTGCCATGTGAATTATCTATCTTTAAGGCAGTCCTGGCTATATAGTCCCGAGAGATGTGTAATCTGGATTTCTGTCCCCTTTCAGTCCAAATCTTCAAGTTTATCAGAAGTGAATGTAAGACTGACTTCTCTATTTTTTTGATACACATAAAATATCCTAGAAAATGAATACCCATCAATATGGGAGTGGTTGACTAGGCATATTATGGAATATTGTATGTATACCATATAGCTGCTCATTATATATTAGATATAATATAGCTGTTTTAATAATAAATTAGATATGTGAATAAGGGTTTTTATGAACAAGAACCTATTTTTCTTTATATATTTCTATATACTTTGATTTTTACAATAAGCATTATCTCTTTTGTAATTAGAATGAGAAAAAATTATAATCTTAACTTTCAAAAAAATTTCATTTCATAACTTCTTTACAAATTCTGATCACCCCTCATCTTTCTTCTCAGATATTATGACTCTTCCTCTCTCCCCACACAGAATGACTACTTCCATATATTCTTCATGAGCTAAGCAGATTTTTGTAGAGGTTTACTTAATTTTAGCAAAATAAAATGCTTTTCTCCTCATTTTTCCAAATAGGAGACTTTTATTGTGCTGTTGAACATGCTTTTGCAAAAACAAAAAAACAAAAAAACAAAAAACAAAAAACAAAAACAAAAACAAAACCAAAACCAAAACCTCCTAGAGACTGACCACTACTACCTGTCCTTACAGAAAGCCCTCCTCAGTAATGAATTCCCACTCCAGGAGAGCAATTTATGACATTTTATGTTGCTTGCAAGGTATCACTAAGATCATCTGCATGTTCATATGTTTCAAAGGAAAATGTCTCTTTAACATTCATAAAAAAATGTTAAACTATTCTTTTTAATGTCTAACCCACAGAGACAATCTGGGAATGTTATTGCTATCCAAATCAAATCCCTTTGTGGTTCATAGACCAAAAAAAGAGGGAAAGGAAACAAAACAAAAGAAAAGGAATACTAGATAGATAGATAGATAGATAGATAATAGATAGATATAGATATAGAATTAGATATAGATATAGATGATATAGATATAGCCAGCAATATTTGATATGTTGAAATCCACAAGGAAATTGGGTGTGATTTGATTGTCAGAGTGTTATGGTGGCAAAGCTAAGTGAGAAACCATTGAATCCAAATCCTATATTTTACAAAAGGAGGAACTGAATCCCAGAGAGATGCAATTATTTTCAGATTACACAACAAGGTGGTGGTAGAGTTGGAATTATACCTTTCATCTCACTTCCCAGTTTATAGGTGAACATAGGCAGAAGCTTGGGATGTAGGTAGACTTATTTGGGGTCTTGAATCCCCTACTAAGTAGCTGTGTGACATTTTGGTTCATCATCTATAAAAGGGGGAATGTATATCCAACTTATGAGTTTATTGTAAAGATTAAATGAAATAAAGCTTTTTATCCTGATGAAGTCCCAATAGTTCATTTTTGCTTTTGTTTCCCTTGCATTTAGAGATGTTGGTGGGAATGCAAGCTGAAACAGCTGCTCTGGAAAATGGTATAGAGGTTCCTCAAGAAGTTAAAAATAGAGTTACCCTATGACCCAGCAATTGTACTACTGGGTATTTTCCACAAAGAGACAAATATAGTGATCCAAAGGGTCACCTGCACGCCAATGTTCATAGTAGCAATGTCCACAATAGCCAAATTGTGGAAGGAGCCAAGATGTCCATTGCCAGATGAATGGATAAAGAAGATGTGGTATATATATATATATATATATATATATATATATATATATATAATATTACTCAGCCATCAGAAAGGATGAATACTTGCCAATTACATAGATGTGGATGAACTGGAAGGTATTATCCTGAGCAGAATAAGTCAATCAGAGAAAAACAATTATCATATGGTTTCACTCATATGTGGAATATAACAGCACCAAGGATCATAGGGGAAGGGAGGGAAAACTAAATGGAAAGTCGTCAGAGAGGGAAAAAGGCCATGAGAGATTCTTAACTATAAGAAACAAACAGGGTTGCTAGAGGGGAGGTGGGTCGAGGGGTGGGATATTTGGGTAATGGGCATTAAGGAGGGCACATGATGTGATGAACACTGGGCTTTATAGGCAACTGATAAATTATCAAACACTACATGAAACTAATGATGTACTACATGCTGGCTAATTGATTTTAAACAGAATAATAAGTCTTGCTGTATTGAACTTTTATTAAATAGTGCCTTTCTATATCTCTTGTATAAACTTTCTTGATAAAGTCTATTCTTTCTGATAGTACAGTTACTCCTTTGTTTTGGTTACTGTTTGCATGAAATATCATTTTCCATCTTTTCACTTGAATCTAAAGTGAGTTTCTTGTAGATAGCACATAGTTGCATCGTGTTTTTTTTTTATTTTTTTGTTTTTTTTTTATTTTTTTGTTTTTTTAATCCATTCTACCAATCTCTGTCTTTTGTTTGGAGAGTTTAGTCCATTTACATTTGAAGTAATAATTGATAAAGAGGGACTTAGTCCTATCATTTTGCTGTTTCTTTTGTATATGCCTTATTATAGGTTTCTTGTCTTCATTCTCTATATTATTGTATTCTTTTGTATATAGTTGACTTTTTTCCTAGTGAAATGTATTCCCCTCTCATTACTTTTTGTGCATATTCTATAACTATTTCCTTTGTGGTTTCCATGGGGATTATATTTAATATTTATCATAACTTTTTATGATATTCTAATATGAATTTATGCTAGCTTACTTTCAATAATATAAAAACTTTGCTCCTGTACAACTCTGTCCATAATCCTTTCAGATGCTGATGTCTCAGAACATCTTTATACATACTGTATCAAAAAACATAGCTAATATTTTTTTATGCATTAGTCTCTTAAATCAGGTAGAAACAAACTTTGGAGTTACTAACCAAAATCACAATGATAGCTTTAAACTAATAATTTTCTAATACATTAATTTTTAAATTATAGCAAACAAAAAGTGGAGTTACAAACCATTTTTACAATAATACAAGGTTTTATAATTACCTATATATTTACCTTTACTGAGATCTTTATTTCTTCATATGGCTTTGAGTTACTGTCCAGTGTGATTTCAACCTGCAGTGCTTTGTTTAGCATTATTCAAAGGGCAAGTCTAATGATAATGAGCTCTCTCATCTCTTTATGTGGGAATTTCTTAATTTGTCCTTCATTTTCTAAGGACAGTTTTGCCAGATATAGCACTTTAGGTGACAGGTTCTGTTTTGTTTTATTTTATTTTTAGCACTTTGAATGTATCAGCCCACTGCCTTCTGGCCACCAAAGTTTCTGATAAGAAACTTGCTAGTAGTCTTAGTGAGGGTCCCATGTATGTGAGGAATCCTTTTTTTTCTTACTGCTGTTAAGATTCTTTGGCTTTAGCTTTAGATAGTTTGATTATAATGTGTCCCAGTGTTAGATGTCTTTAAGTTCATCCTCTTTAGAATTCATGGAGACTATTGAATGTTTGTGTTCATGTCTTTCATTAGATTGGAGAAATTTTTGGCCCTTATTTCTTCAAATAATCTCTTCGCCTCTTTGTCTATCTCGCCTCTTGGGGTTCCCACAGTATATAAATATTGACTCACTTGGTAGTCTCCTAAAAGTTTGTTAGGCTCTATTTACTGCAATCACTATTCTTCTGATTCCTCAGACTTGATCATTTCATTTGTCTTATCTTCTAGTTCAGTGAAATTTTCTCCTGCCTGCTCAAATCTAACTTTGAATCCCTCTTGTGAATTTTTAATTTCAGTTATTGTGTTTTTTAGCTCTAGGATTTCTCTGTGATTTCTTTCAAGATTTTATTTTCTTCAACTTTTATTCCCATTGTGTCCATACATCGTTCTTGTAAATTACTCCATGCCTTTCATTAATTCCTTGAAATCTTTAAGGAGGTATTTTGAAGCCTTTGTTTACTGGATCCTTCATCTGATCTTTCCCTGAGATAATCTCCATTGGTTTAGTTTTTTTTGTTTTGTTTTGTTTTGTTTTGTTTCCTTTCGATTTGGAGACACTTTCCTGTTTCTTTGTATATCTTACAATTTTTTGTTGAAAACTATACATTTAAATTTAATGATGTGTCAGCTCTAGAAATCAGATTCTTTCATTTCTCCTGGTTTGCTGTTTTTGTTTTTGTTTAGCCTTAAAAAAATGACTTATTGTTGTAGACTGTCTCCATAGTGAGGATCAGCCAGCAGTATAAACTTAAGTTTTTCTCAGGTCTTTTCTGAGCCTGAACATTCCCCTGGGCATGTTCAGTGACTTTCTAATTTCCCCCATGTATGTGATTGCTTTTGAGTTTCCTAAGTTTTTAATGTTGGATTTCTGAAAGGAAGGAAAAAAGAAGAAAAGTGGAAAAAAGGTACTAGCTATTTAAATTCTCTGGGGATTGCTTCAGCAGAAGAGGTAAGGGCTTGCAACAATGAGTGTGTGGGGGTGCAAAATAGCTACCTGCTTGTCTATCTACACCTCTATGATCAAAAGCAGCAATCAGAACACAGATCTATAATATTTGGAGAACTGGAACCTTATTACCCACCCTGATTCTTGCAAGCTTCTTAGGAACATATACATAGCTGCCTGCCATGGGGCTAGGAAGTGGGCAATGTGAACCCTCTTCTGAGCTAAGAGCTAAAATTGATAAAATAAATTGCAACTTACTGTCCAAGTCTTTCATTGGAAGCTACAAGCCTTCAGTATACTCCAAAATTCTGCCCAGAATCCTCCTCTCCATCTGTTGCCTTTTTTAAAAGGCCAATTTATCAGAATCTATTGAATTGCCCTATCTTTGAATGCAGAAATTCTATTATTAGAAATTAGTCTTATAGAAAATATTCACAAACATCAATTCACAAAATTATATGTATAAGAAAGTTACTTGCCAGCATTGTTTGTAATAATGAGAAATTGGAAATAATCTAAATTACATAATTATAATTACTATATTATATATAATTATAATAATCTATATGATCATGATACATAATTTGAATATTTATTTATAATATATTATATATAATGTACAAATATTTATACTACTTATAAACAAATACACGTAATATATGCACATATTTTAATAATGTGTGTTAATTAAAAGTTTGGGATAAGTAAAATAGACTGCATAGAAAGATTCTAAGTTATAATACGTTTACTAAAATCAAATTGTAGAAAAGTGTATTTATTATTATTACATTTATGAGAAATCCATTTATGTGCATGTAATGGTAAAGAAAAAGTTCTGAAAGGGCAGTTACCTTTTAATAATTGTTCTTTCCAGGGGAGGCATAAGAATGGAGGGAGTGGCAAAGAAAAATTTAACTCTTTATTCCATATACTACTGTACTGTTTGATTAGCTGTTTTTATTTAAGAAGGGCCATGTACTCTTAGAGTCATATATAATTATTGTAAATAATTTTAAAACTCTCCATGAATATTCTTATGTTTCTGCATGGTAGGGACTTACTGAACAGAAATTTCTGGAAACTCTTTGTGTCTTCCTCAATTTCTTTCAGAAGTGTTCTATAGTTTTTAGGGTATAGATCCTTTATCTCTTTGGTTAGGTTGATTCCTAGGTATCTTATGCTTTTGGGTGCAATTGTAAATGGGATTGACTCCTTAATATCTCTTTCTTCAGTCTCATTGTTACTGTATAGAAATGCCACTGATTTCTGGGCATTGATTTTGTATCCTGCCATGCTACCAAATTGCTGTATGAGTTCTAGCAATCTTGGGGTGGAGGCCTTTGGGTTTTCAATGTAGAGTATCATGTCATCTGCGAAGAGGGAGAGTTTGACTTCTTCTTTGCCAATTTGAATGCCTTTAATGTCTTTTTGTTGTCGATTGCTGAGGCTAGGACTTTTAGTACTATCTTGAATAGCAGTGGTGAGAGTGGACATCCTTGTCTTGTTCCTGATCTTAGGGGAAAGGCTCCCAGTGCTTCCCCATTGAGAATGATATTTGCTGTGGGCTTTTCGTAGATGGCTTTTAAGATGTTGAGGAATGTTCCCTCTATCCCTACACTCTGATCAAAAAAAAAAAAAAAAAACTCAAAGAGTTTTGATCAGCAATGGATGCTGTATTTTGTCAAATGCTTTCTCTTCATTTAATGAGAGGATCAGGGATCCCTGGGTGGCGCAGCGGTTTGGCGCCTGCCTTTGGCCCAGGGCGCGATGCTGGAGACCCAGGATCGAATCCCACGTTGGGCTCCCGGTGCATGGAGCCTGCTTCTCCCTCTGCCTGTGTCTCTGCCTCTCTCTCTCTCTGTGACTATCATAAATAAATAAAAAATTAAAAAATATATTAATGAGAGGATCATATGGTTCTTGTTTATTCTCTTGCTGATATGATGAGTCACATTGATTGTTTAAAATATTCCATGCTCATGGATTGGCAGAATTAATATTGTGAAAACGTCAATGTTACCCAGGGCAATTTACATGTTTAATGCAATCCCTATCAAAATACCATGGACTTTCTTCAGAGAGTTAGAACAAATTATTTTAAGATTTCTGTGGAATCAGAAAAGACCCTGAATAGCCACGGGAATTTTAAAAAGAAAACCATATCTGGGGGCATCACAACCCCAGATTTCAGGTTGTACTACAAAGCTGTGGTCATCAAGACAGTGTGGTACTGGCACAAAAACAGACACATAGACCAATGGAACAGAATAGAGAATCCAGAAGTGGACCCTCAATTTTATGGTCAAGTAATATTTGATAAAGGAGGAAAGACTCTCCATTGGAAGAAAGACAGTCTTTTCAATAAATGGTGCTGGGAAAATTGGACATCCACATGCAGAAGAATGAAACTAGTCCACTCTCTTTCACCATACACAAAGATAAACTCAAAATGGATGAAAGATCTAAATGTGAGACAAGATTACATCAAAATCCTCAAGGAGAACACAGGCAACACCTTTTTGAACTTAGCCACAGTAACTTCTTGCAAGATACATCCACGAAGGCAAAAGAAACAAGCAAAAATGAACTATTGGGACTTCATCAAGATAAGAAGCTTTTGCACAGCAAAGGATACAGTCAACAAAACTAAAAGACAACCTACAGAATGGGAGAAGATATTTGCAAATGATGTATCAGATAAAGGGCTAGTTTCCAAGATCTATAAAGAACTTCTTAAACTCAACAGCAAAGAAACAAACAATCCAATCATGAAATGGGCAAAAGACATGAAGAGAAATCTCACAGAGGAAGATATAGACATGGCCAACATGCACATGAGAAAATGCTCTGCATCACTTGACATCAGGGAAATACAAATCAAAACCACGATGAGATACCACCTCACACCAGTGAGAATGGGGAAAATTAACAAGGCAGGAAACCACAAATGTTGGAGAGGATGTGGAGAAAGGGGAACCCTCTTACACTATTGGTGGGAATGTGAACTGGTGCAGCCATTCTGGAAAACTGTGTGGAGGTTCCTCAAAGAGTTAAAAATAGACCTGCCCTACGACCCAGCAATTGCACTCTTGGGGATTTACCCCAAAGATACAGATGCAATGAAATGCCAGGACACCTGCACCCCGATGTTTATAGCAGCAATGTCCACAATAGCCAAACTATGGAAGGAGCCTCGGTGTCCCTCGAAAGATGAAGGGATAAAGAAAGAAGATGTGGTTTATGTATACAATGGAATATTACTCAGCCATTAGAAATGACAAATACCCACCATTTGCTTCGACATGGATGGAACTGGAGGGTATTATGCTGAGTGAAAGAAGTCAATCGGAGAAGGACAAACATTATATGTTCTCATTCATTTGGGGAATATAAATAATAGTGAAAGGGAATATAAGGGAAGGGAGAGGAAATGTGTGGGAAATGTCAGAAAGGGAGACAGAACTTGAAGACTCCTAACTCTGAGAAATGAACTAAGGGTGGTGGAAGGGGAGGAGGGTGGGGGGGTGGGGGTGAATGGGTGATGGGCACTGAGGGGGGCACTTGACGGGATGAGCACTGGGTGTTGTTCTGTATGTTGGCAAATTGAACACCAATAAAAAATAAATTTATTTTAAAAAATAAAAAATAATAAAAAATTTCTGGAAACTTTGATTAAAGAATTATTGAATGGAGAACAAGCCTTGGATATTGGACAATATGTATTATTCTAGAAGAATTTAAAGTTCTTTCTTCTGGAGCTTTTTGTTTACATCCCAAGATAGTGAAAAGAAGCTGGAGATCTTCCCTTCTCTCCTTGGAGATCTGTTTATATTCTAGAGCCAATGTTTCTTTCTCTACTTCCCTTGCCCCCTGCTGCCCCAGGAAGGAAGGTCTCATGCAGCTGCTCCTATATAAGCTCCAAGTTTCATAATTTTAGTCTTTCTCTTCTATAGTACATATCCTGTTTCACATACAAGTACATCTGGCTCTCAGTATATCATCTTGTAGCAAATTGTGGCATGGGAGACTGATACAGCCATATATATGCTCTGTAAGTAAATAAAAGGTTTCTTTCCCTGATTCAGAAGCTTTGTGTTTCTGTAAATATGTGTATATGTGTGTGTAACTACACAGTTAACTTATCTTTCACACAGGAAAATATTTCATATTCTTCATAGTTTTAGACTCAACACCAGGCATAGTGAATTTAGTTGAATTATTTGGTGTATTCTGCTATTCCACAAATTAAGACAGGAGAGGCTACAGCCATGGACTGTTCATAATACTGAGTCTGTTTTTCTAAGGCAGCACTGAATGAGGACCTGGATTGTGTGCCCTGGTGAGGGGAGAAAGCAATTCTGATACAATAGGGGTCCCACATAAGTGTAAGAGGCCTGAACTGGCTGAGATACAACTGGATCTTATCTATATTTACACAAAGCATAAGTCTGACTTCCATCTTTCTCACTGTCTCAGCCTTTTTCAAGAGAAAGAAAATAATTAAGATCATTTTAGAAAGGAATGTGCCACCCTGAATGTGGGCATACCAAACTGCTTACTGAGCCTTCTTCCAGGCTGCCTTCAGAACACACCCAAGAGAACACTCTCCAGCCCTCCCTCCTTCTCACACCCCAAAGGAAATTTCTATTCTTACATTTAAATTTTCTAGAATATTTGTCTCAAGACCCTCTATTTCTTGACTGTCCTTTCTTTCTACTGAGAGTGCCCTTTGGAAATTACAATCCTAGAATGTTGGATCAGGAAGGAACTATTAAAAACACCCTCATCATCGACAGGAAACAGTTGAAGTTCTGAGGATTTTGAAGCCCACTATCTTTTGGTAGTCATTTTTATGTTGACAGACTTACTATTTTTGTTGTTAATTATACTGGTTTTCAAAGCTTATTACCTTTTTTTCTGTTGCATGAGTTTGGCCTTAATTATTTTTCATTTCTAAGGTCACTCTCTACTTCCTTAAGATTTGGTCTAGGCTGGGCAGCCCAGGTGGTTCAAGTGGTTTAGCGCCACCTTCGGCCCATGGTGTGTTCCTGGAGTCCGAGGATGGAGTCCCATGTTGGGATGTTGGGGTCCCTGCATGGAGCCTGCTTCTCCCTCTGCCCGTGTCTCTGCCTCTCTCTCTCTCTCTCTCTCTCTCTGTCTCTCATGAATAAATAAATAAAAAATCTTAAAAAAAGACTTTGTCTATGCTTATATCATAGTCACGATAATATACAGACTCTGGTTAATAACTACATTTCCTCCATTCATTCATTTATTCAAGTATAATGTTCTATTCCAGCACAGTCCATTAGAACTTTCTGCAGTGATGATCACGTTCTAAAATCTGCACTGTTCAATATGATAGCCATTAGCTTGTGTGACTGAAGAACTTAATTTTTAATATTATTTAACTTTAGTAATGGCTACCATTTTGGAGAGCACAATTCTAACTTCCTTTCCTGCTCAGACATTTCTAGGCTAAAGAGTAGCAGTTCAGAGATGATTTGGATAAGAAAGCTATCTAGACAGTCTGCTATCATGGGCTAGGCCCGAAAGATCCTATTATATTTGTTTTTTTCTAGACAAAGTGACTTGGCAGCTTTACAGTAGGATGTAATCAGATAAAGACTAGAATGTCTGGGCCATGATAAACATGGAAAGATAGGAACAATGATGTAAGAGGATGATTTTGGATAGCTTTGTTTTGCCTCATGAATTTATGAACGGATAAAATGTGTCAGAAATAGAGGTAAGCCATGAGATACAAAGAAAATAAATACAGTGAAAAGAACATTGGAAAGGATACTAAGTCTAACATTTTAGGAACGCTTTCTATGCCCCAAGAATTTTACTAAGCCATATATATGCATTATTTCATTTATTTTTTTATTTTATAAAAGATTGCTTTTATCGTAAAAAATTTATTCTCACAAAATAAATTTTAGACAAGATAAAAAATTTACCGGAGCAGTCATGATCTATTATCCCAACACTAAAAAATAATTGTCAAAAATATATGGCTAACTCTTGAAAAACACAAGTTTGAACTACATAGGCCCATTTATATGCAGATTTTTTATAATACAGCATTGTAAATATATTCTTTCTTATGATTTTATTTTTAAATTTTAAATTCAGTTAACCAACATATAGTAGTACATCATTAGTTTCAGATGTAGTGTTCAACAATTTATCAGTTGCTTATAAAACCCAGAGCTCATCACACCGTGTGCCCTCCTTAATGCCCATCACCCAATTACCCCATCCCCCCACCCATCTCCCCCTCTGCAACCCTTAATTTGCTTTCTTTACTTAAGAATCTCTCATGGTTTTTCTCCCTCTCTGATGACTTCCCATTCAGTTTTCCCTCTCTTCTCCTATGATCTTCTGTGCTATTTCTTATACTCCACACATGAGTGAAACCATATGGTAATTGTCTTTCTCTGATTGAGTTATTTTGCTCAGCACAACGCCCACCAATTCATCCACATTGATGTAAATGGTAAATATTCATCCCTTCTGATGGCTGAGTAATATTCCATTGTATGTATATATACCGCATCTTCTTTATCCATCCTTCTGTCGATGGACATCTTGGCTCCTTCCACAATTTAGATATTTTGAACATTGCTGCTATGAACATTGGCGTGCAGGTGGCCCTTTAGATCACCACATCTGTATCTTTGGGGTAAATACCCAGTAGTGCAATTGCTGGGTCATAGGGTAGCTCTATTTTTAACTTCTTGAGGAACCTCCACACTGCTTTCCAGAGTGGTTACACCAGCTTGCATTCCCACCAAGAGTGCAAGACGTTTCCCCTTTCTCTGCATCCTCTCCAACATTTGCTGTTTCCTGTCTTGTTAATCTCAGCCAATCTCACTGGTGTAAAGTGGTATCTCATTGTGGGTTTGATTTGCATTTCCCTGATGTCAAGTGATGTGGAACATTTTTTTCACCTGCCTATTGGCCATGTGTATTTCTTCTTTAGAGAAATGTCTGTTCATGTCGTCTGCCCATTTCGTGACTGGATTATTTGGTTTTTGGGTGTTGAGTTTGTTTAGTTCTTTGGAGATCTTGGATACTAGCCCTGTATCTGATATGTCATTTCCAAATATCTTCCATTCTGTAGGCTGCCATTTAGTTTTGTTGACTGTTTCCTTTGCTATGTAGGTTTTATGTTGATGAAATCTCAATAGTTCTTTTTTGCTTTTGTTTCCCTTGCCTTCATAGACATGTCCTTCAAGAAGTTGGTGCAGCTGAGGTCAAAGAGGTTGCTACCTGTGTTCTCTTGGGTTTGATGGGTTCCTGTCTCACAATAGGTCTTCCATCCATTTTGGGTTTATCTTCGTGTATGGAGCAAGAAAATGGTCCAGCTTCATTCTTCTGCATGTGGCTGTCCAATTTTCCCAGCTCTGTTTATTGAAGAGACTGTCTTTTTTCATTGGATATTCTTTCCTGCTTTGTTGAAGATGAGTTGACCATAGAGTTGAGGGTCCATTTCTGGGTTCTCTATTCTGTTCCATTGGTCTATGTGTCTGCTTTTGTGCCAGGACCATACTGTCTTGATGGTCACAGCTTTGTAATAGAGCTTGAAGTCAGGCCTCATGATGCCCTGAGCTTTGGTTTTCTTTTTCAACATCCTTCTAGCTATTTCAGGTCTTTTCTGGTTCCATGCAAATTTTAGGATTATTTGTTCCAACTCTGTGAAGAAAGCCCATGGCATTTTGATAGAGATTGCACTGAGTGTGTAGATTGCTCTGGGTAGTATAGACATTTTCACAATATTTATTCTTCCAATGCATGAGCATGGAATATGTTTCCATCTCTTTGTGTCTTCCTCAATTTCTTACATAAGTGTTCTGTAGTTATTAGAGTATAGATCCTTTACCTCTTTGGTTAGGCTTATTCCTAGATATCTAATGGTTTGGGGTGTAATTGTAAGTGGGACCGGTTCCTTAATTTCTCTTTCTTCAGTTTCATTGTTAGTATACAGAAATGTAACTGATTTCTGTGCATTGATTTTGTATCCTGCCACATGGCTGAATTGCTGTATGAGTTCTAGCAATTTTGGAGTAGAATCCTTTGGGTTCTCCATATACAATATCATGTCTTCTATTAAGAGTGAGAGTTTGACTTCTTTTTTGCCAAAATGAATGCCTTTTATTTCATTTTGTTTTCCGATTGCTGAGGCTAGGACTTCTAGTGCTATGTAGAACAACAATGGTCTCCTTCTTCCCGGTTGCATGGCCTTGGGTAAATTAATCTCTCTAACCTTCAATTTCCCCATCTCAAATGGAGGAAAATATTTCTACCTTATATTGTTATGAAGATCAAAATGATAATATAGGCAAAGTGACTGTAAAGTAAACTTCAGCTATCACTACACATCAGACATTGTGCTGGTCTCAGAAATAAACAATGAACAAGATACGTATATGGTCCCAATTTTTAAAGAGCTGATCATATACTTTAAATTCTCTGAATTAAAGCTACATTTCATTGGTCTGTGCCTTTCTACAAGATATTAATTCCTTTCATTTAATCCTTCTTTACTGATTCACTGTTCATTACTTGCCATCAAAACACTGTTTTCTTTTAAAATCCAGTGGAAATCCCATATCTTCCATTAACTCCTTCCAGATTTCCCCAGCTGGAAGTCCTATCTCTTTACTTATGCTTTGCTTTGCTTTGCTTTCCTTTTTTCTTCTCTTTTCTTCTTTATTTCTTTTCTTTTCTTTCTTTCTTTCTTTCTTTCTTTCTTTCTTTCTTTCTTTCTTTCTGTCATTTCTTGTTAAAAAGCAAATCAGCAGTTTTTGGTATGTGTCATTAATGATTACTTACTTACTTACTACACAGTATTTCAGGCCCTACTTGTATCTTTTCCATTGAAAAATTATTCTACTGAAATTTTTCTTTTTCTTTTTTTAAAGATGTTATTTATTTATTTATTTATTTATTTATTTATTTATTTATTTAAAACACAGAGAGATGGCAGAGACATGGGCAAAGAGAGAAGCAAGCTCCTTGCAGGAAGCCTGATGTGGGACTTGATCCTGGGACCCCAGGAGCATGCCCTGAGCCAAAGGCAGATGCTCAACTGCTGAACTACCCAGGTGTCCCTATACTGGAAGTTTTCATGTTAAAGTACATAAGTACCTAAATACCTAAAATAAAATACTTCAACCTTTTATGAAATTTTTCAGGGGGCCAGATTCTATTTTACAGATACATTATAGAATTGGTCTTTCTCTCTCTCTCTCTCTCTCTCTCTCTCTCTCTGTATGTGTATGTGTGTATGTGTCTCCATCCTTATTACTTTTAAATTAATTGCTTCTGCCATTTTATCTCTGCTTCTCAATTTTAAGATTTTCTTAAATACAGCACAAAACTAAGATGTACCTTGCTTAGCTGGGTGTATACATATAGAACAGAATTAATAGCTCACAGTAAGCTGGATGCACCAAAAGTGGAGATCCTGAGCCATCTTATCTTTGTTAGAGATGTACTGCCTGAGTTTAGAACTTTCCTATCTACTGAATATTCAGTGCAAACCCAATATGCACTATATATGATAAAAGTTAGGAATTGGAAAAAATAAAACCAGGATATGTACTCCATCTCATGGAGTTGCCTCCCTGGGGATCAAAATTGCACACTAAGGAAAGCTTTAGAACAATAAACACAAATAAGGCCAAATCAAGGTAGAGCAGATGGTACACTAAAGACATTGACTCAAGTACAGTGAAATTACTATAGTAAGTAAGATGATTCATGGAATAATTGTAAATGTTAGCACACTTAACTCTATTTCCTTTGAATATCAGCTAGGATTCAACCCAAGATCTGACTCCAGATATTCCTATGCTCTTCACTTTATTAAATAACATAGGCAAACTGTTGCAATATGTCTCCTGTGTTTTGTTTTTAATGAGATGATAATTAGGGAAAGCGTCATTTGATTTATGTTATGAGGCACTAATGGGTACTGGATCTGCATAGAAGTGATATAACTTAAGAATTAAGTGGGAGTTTATCTTCAATGTCCTATTGACTCTGGCATTTGTTATCATACTAAGCTTTACACTAGAGGAAACAGCCTTGGCCCATGAGAGGAGAAAGGCCTGGGGCATTTGCCTAGATTTCTTGCTTCACCAGGGCTACATGCAGGTCCTAGGAGCACATATGTACCCACGCTCACACCAATGTTTGGTCACTCAGGCATGAAAACCCTGTGCGGGAGGAAACTAGACATTTTCCCTTGCCCATAACAGGCCAAGATAGTTCCTGTACTGAGACAACCTCAACCTTTTCCAAATTCCATCAAAAAAAGTAATTCAATAAAAACTCAAACTTGTAAGAAGAAACAAGTTCAGCATGCAGCTGTTAACCATCTTATTTTAAAATGCAGCCCCACCTGCCATAGCAACAAATTTGCTCATCACAAAGTCATTCTTAGATCTGTGATCTATGAGAAGGCTCGTGACCCCACCTGTGAGCTCCCCAGACATAAACTTATCATATCAAACAGATGGGTAATAGCATGGAGCTTTTACTCTAATAAAAATTGCCTCCTCCTTTTATCAATGGGTCAGATCAGACCAGACACCAAAGAGTGTTCTCAGATCTAGCCAAACACAGAAAGCTGCTTTTGTTGTACAAAGGGTAATGGAAAATGGTTAAGGAAATATTTTCCAAGCCTAAGACCTATCCAAGACCAACACATCAGCCTTTTTTTTAAATGCATAGGCTTGTCTAAAGTCAGGCTGTTGTATGACCTCAAAGCAAAGACAAGTCATCTTCTAGTGAAGAAAAGCTTTTATATCTATGGAATAATGAAATTCAAAACTATCTTAAAGCTTACCCAGCCCAGTCTCCTTGACATAGCAAAATATTTTCTAAAGCGCAAAATATTTTCTAAAGCACAAAATAAGGACCACCAATGTTTTTTAAAATATTAATTTTTTAAATTGTGAAATAATATAAATAATATAGCAAAATCCAGTTTTTTTTAAAGATTTTATTTATTTATTCATGAGAGACAGAGAAAGAGAGAGAGAGGCAGAGAGACACAGGCAGAGGGAGAGGGAGAAGCAGGCTCCATGCAAGGAGGTCCATGCAGAACTTGATCCTGGGACTCCAGGATCACACCTTGGGCCAAAGGCAGGTGCCAAACTGCTGAACCGCCCAGGAATCCCCACAAACCCCAGATTTAACAAAAGTTTTTTGACGGATCTTTAAAAAAATCGAATTTTACATATACAGGTATGTATATACATATACATATATTATATGTCGTATATATGTGCATATGTATATATGTATATATAGTATTGCTTTCTGTTGTAAACTTTACATAAATGGTATCAAGAAGGATGTATAACTATCTGCAACTTGACTATTTTCATTCAAATTTATGCTTTTTTTTCTAGATTTATCCAGGTTAACACACGTTATACCAACATGTTTATTTCATTTAAGTTACTATTCAGTATTTCATTATATGGGTATATCTAGGATGGGATGACTATATAATTTGATAAAGCACCCTCTTTTGAAAATTAAAATAGGCTAAATTAATATTAACATCAATAAAAGAGTCATAACTTAAGACTATCCCAGGCAAATCAGGAGGTAGGGTCACCTTGAATAGCTACCATATTTATACATCTCTGTTGACTGATACATTATTTCATACCTCAGGTAGTATAAGCCATGATGGAATGAATATTTTCAAACATGTCCTGATGCCTAAGGGCAAGTTTTTTCTAACATTTTACTCCTGAGATATTTATATTTTCATTTTATTACATATTGAAATATTGCTTTGTAAACTTATATCTCCATTAGTTATGTATAGGACTTACTATTTCTCCTCTCTTTCATTAGTACTTATAGAATCACTTGAGGGGTGGCATTTCATTACTGTTTTAATTTGCATTTCTCTTTGACAGTGAGACTATACAACCTTCCACATGTCCACTAGAGCTTTCAATTTCTTATTTCTGGTAAACAGCTGTCATTTTTTCTGTCATTATATGTGAGGCAATCTCAGGTAAACAAAATATGGTTATTTGTTTTTCAACCTATTTGAAAAATCTCTGTTTTTGAGGTGAGTAAAGCAACTTATATTTTTGTGATTATAAATATATTTCACTGTATATATTTTTTTCTTGACCCAACCCACTAGGGTTTACCAACATTAAATTTTCAAATAATTAAATGTTAGTTATGGACAAATTTGGTGAGAATTGATAATAACATGAGTTTTTCAATCCATGATCATGGGATGTCTCTCCATTTATTTGGATGTTTAATTTTCCTTAGCAATGTATTATTAGTTTTAGTATTAGTATTTTGTTAGCCTTGTATTTATTATTTTTGATATATATTTTATTATATATCAAATTTATTATATATTATGTGTTCATTATTTTGATATATATTTTATTATAATTCATTTTCAAATTGCTATTAGGATGTAGAAATGGAATTGATTTTTATATATTCATCTTGAATTAGTTAATTTATTAATAACAGCCTTGCTAAATTAATTCATTGACTCAAATTGTAGATTTGGGGATATTTAAAAATATAAAACCACATCATTTATGAATAAATGCAGTTTTGCTTCTCTTCTTCCTTTCCAACCTTTATGCTTTTTATTTCTTTTTCTTTTCTTATTACACTGGAGTACAAGAGTGAATTAAAGTAGTGAAAACAGATAATTTTGCCTAATTTCTGACCTCACGTGGAAATTTTTAATGTTATAACGTTGAGTGCATTGAGTGATAGCATTATCTGTAGTGTTTTTGTAGATGACTTTAATCAGATTAAAATTCTCTTTTATTCCTAGTTCATTGAGAGTTTATAATACAAATGTGTTGAGTTTTTCAAATGCTTTGCATCTATTGAGATAAACATGGGTTTTTTTTTCCCCTGGTTTTATTCTGTTAATATGTTTATTTGCATTGGCTGATTTTTTTGATTGTTAAGCCAGTTTTGGAATAGACAAATCCTACATAATGTATTATGCTTCTTATATATTAGCTTTTGAAAGACATCCTGAGAAATTTGGACCCTGAAATGCTATGTGAGATGTGTGTTTACCCTGAAGAGATTTTGAACTTACCTTTTGAGGCTCCCACCCTATGTGGTTTCAAAATATAGAAATAATCTTGAGTCTTCCACTCTGTTGAGACTTTATCTCCTAAGTTCTCCAGATGATGGAAATTTCATTCCAATTTTGAGAAGTTTGCACTCTACCTTCCTAGACTCTTCTGCTGTCCCAGAATTCAGTAAAAGTTTTGTTGAGAAAACAAAACCTGCTCATGTATTTCAGTCCTTTTGAAACTATAGAGCTTAGTTTTTAGAACTGAGGACACAGGTTTCAACCAAGGAGGAGAATAAATTATGTGGGAAGGAATCATTGTCCATCAGATAATGCAAAGTTAATAATGACTAATGTCTAGCCTGTTAAATCTGTATCTTTAATCCAGAGAAAGGAAGAGTGGCTAAAGAACTCCAGCCAGGTACTAGATTAATTTAAATGCTATTTTATCTCCAGCTCTTGGTCCTATTCATCTCCTCTTGAACACTCAATACCTACATTCATGCTGGCTGGCCCCAGGGATGCAGAGCAGCCCACTGTCCCCACTGAAAGGAAATGAAAAATCGGCTGATGCTAAACAGACCTCCTTCAGCAAATATAGCCATCTAAGCACTGTGTCCTGCAGTGTGATTAATGATTTTTCTTTCCCTTTATGTTTAAGAGCAATGTATTTTAGAAAGGAAGGGAGAGAAATAGAATGAAGAAGGGGAATGAGGGAGAGAGCAGAGATGCAAAGGTAAAAAAGAGAAAACCATATAAGAGGAAGAGAGGAAAGAAAATGACATTTCAATATTAGAGAATATTTCATAGTATTAGCCAGAACTATGTATTTTCTCCTAATGTAAAGGATTCTACTTCTACCCTACATAAGAATGTCAAGTTATTTAGGTCAATATTATCTAAATAATACACTCTACTGAAAACAGTAAAGGGAACGGAAAGCTAAAAGAGGCTCTTCATCCCCCTACAAAATTTTTGTTTTTAAGTCACCCATATCTGATCAAAAAGAAATGAAGCTTCTTTATCACTCTCTACAATTATAGATGAATTGTGTTTTAAGAATTTAAATACATTGGGAGGGGAAGGAATTGAGATGAGTGATGTTCGGCACATTGATAACCTTTCTTCTTGCTTCCTTCAGGCCCCTTATTTCTTGTATGTGCGTGTGTGTGTATATATATATATATACACACATACATACACACACACAACTTTATATATATATATATAGTTATCTATATCATGCCATGAGGGATATGAGGTTATAACATCTGTCACCTCATTTATTGACACAGTTGATTTCCCAGATCTGAGAGCTTAGACCACTTCCCCACATGTGTCAAAGTCTCTGCAACATGGAAAAAACTTCTGCCAAGGGCTTATACATTATGAAAGCTCTTTTATCATCAGCCTCAGCCTATGCTAAAGGTACAAAAGCTATTTCCTTTCTTCATCTTCAGTACCTACTCTGGACTTTCATGCATTGGATTCTCAACAGCTTCCCATAAGGCTATAGTTTTCTTGTTAATACAGACCCAATGTAGTAGGGTTCGAAGGCTGTGTCAGCAATGACTCTTGGAGAGCAACTTGAAGAAGGGCTTGGGGGAAAGAAAGAGGAAGATATTTTAGGAGTATTGTGTGCAGTTAAGTATGAACCACCCAGCAACCAGGAATCAAACATTTGTGCACATGAGAGAGCAAGCAGGTTTGCTTGGCTGGAGCATAAGGTAATTATAGGTGAAAGATCAATCATAAACAAGAACAAGAATCCTAAGAGATGTTGATAGTCAGTCTTAAAGACCAGTACAAAACATTCACATTTGATTAGAAACACAAAAACAACAGAAAAACATGTAAATACCTGAGGACTTATCAATAGATCAAAGATGAGATTCATGCTTACCAGTCAAGGCACTGGAGTGTAACTTGATCAAAATGTTTGAGAAAAAAAAATGTTTCAGAAGTAATTTTTTTTTCTACTGTATAAAGGGCAGACAAAAGGGGCAGGCAGCTGGCAAGGGGGATGATTTGTAATATTTTAGGTGTCATGTGATTAGAGAAGGCCCAGAGTAGAACATGGACTAGAGAGAGGTAGGAAAGGATGGCTCTGAAAGGTGTTTCAGATAAAAAAAAAAAAATAGGAGGACTTAGAAACACACTAGTTATGGGGGTTCTGGAGGAAGTAACCTGTAACACTTCAGGTGGTATGCCAGGAAGATAGGATGGTAGCATGCCATTGATGATGGAAAGTTGAGAGGGAATGAGGGTCCTGTCTAGGCTGCAGTATGAGTTTCCTTGCCACCTCTTTATTAATGCAGGTTTTATGACACAGGTGTAATAATTAATCCAAATGGCTAGCAGATGTGGCTATCCATCTTTGGGTATACTGGCCCCCAAACAGTCTCCCAATCAGCAAATTCTCAAGCAAGGCCAGAGAAAATTAAAGAAAATAAATTCTGTTGAGATATTTATGGAGGCCACCTGGATAGAAATCTGACAGCTAAGAACTTGCCTGGATGCCAGGCAACTAAGGAAAGGTCAGAGCCTCTGGAGCAATAGGGCTTGTGGAGCCAAAGAACAGAAATGGAGCGGAAGGAGTGTTTGGTCACATTCCATCTCACAAAACATTAAAAATGGAGTTCTGCCTTTCAGAAAGAAACATTGCTAAAGTCTTTCCCTATGTGCTTTGGAGGTACCCACTTTGTCTCCTGACAAGAGTCCTACCATTTCCTTTAATTGGGTACTCTACCCTGGCTGAACCAATCAGCGAGGGCTTTGTTTATGTATCAGTCACCTCCTCTTCATTTCTTCTAATTATCACCTTCCAATACAGAAAGTTTCTAACTAGTCTACCTGCCTTCAATCTTTTTCTGCTTTTCCCATAGCAATCATTCTAAATTACAACTTTGATCATACTGTTTATGTGTTTAAAGCTTTTATTACTTCTCTTTGCCTACTGAATAATATCTAAATACCACTACCTGTTACTAAAGTATCTATATAAGAGATTCAATTATCTTTCTAGTCTCATTGCATACTACCATTACCTCTATTATATGAGCCCTCTGTTTCAGACAAACTAATCTCTATCCTTCAAAATAATTTCTGTCCTTTTTTTGCTGCTTACACACTTGCTTAAGTGACAGAAACTCCTCTTTTTTTCTCTACATATTTTCAAAACTATAATCTCATGCTTTGAGGGCAAACTCATGGCTTACTTCCTTTTATTTGGTCATCAACAAATATTTATTAAATTAAAACTATGTGTTAGGTACTGTTGTAGACTGTGAATGTACAGTGATGTAAAGATAGACAAGGGCCTTGCCTCATGGAGCTTCCATTTCAACAGTAGAAATAACAAAATAAATAATTCAAAGAAGATAAAGAGAATAAACAATAACAAGAGCTTTGAGGAAAACAGGTTTCCATTTCAGGATAAAATGGAGTAAGCACAATCCACTCTGTCTCATCTGCTGAATACAGCTACAATAACTAGGCAGACTGCATGAAGCTGCCATTTCACGACTCTGAAAAGTAAATGGCAGCAGATATATTTGAGAAGATTAGAAGACTAGAAGAAGACTGGTAGTATCATTGAGCCATCAATTGGTTTACCTTTCCCCCCCCTCCAGTGTCCTCCAGACTAAACACAATGTGCTAGGGATGAAGAATTAGGTATTTGAATGCAGATGATGAACACTCCAGGAATTCTTGCTCAACAACTAGGGAAAGGTAGTTAATAATTCACAGAGAGATGATAAAGAAATCCTTCCTTTTTTTCTTGTTTTTCTTTTTTCCATTCTCTCCATTTTCAATCCCTAAGCAATCCCATATTAGTAGTAGCAGGTAATGGGAGCCCACAGGAGCCAAAACTTTGAGAGAGGAATTACTCTTTTCCATTCAATGGAGCTATGGTTTCAAGAGGATAGGGCCAACAGTTGTTACATGTTTTCTCTCTTCACTGTTCTTATGCTTAGCCCCTGATGTACTTGCCGTGGTGGAAGTTTGTAACAGACTAGGAAAACTACAGTCCCAACTTCTAGCCATAACACCAAAAAGAGGAGCTCCAGGGGCTGGAAAAAGTACCAAGAAGATTGCTCAGTCAAAGGAAATCAGGAAAGCTCCTCCACAAAGTTATTTATGAATTCCTAGGTTAACTTTCTTGCCATGCATGCATGGAACTGATCACTTTCAGATATCAGAGACTGATAACTAAACTAACAAAGACTACATTTCAGGTCCCAGACTGGCTCTTAAGTGGTACACATGAGGGATCCCTGGGTGGTGCAGCGGTTTGGCGCCTGCCTTTGGCCCAGGGCGCGATCCTGGAGACCGGGGATCGAATCCCACGTCGGGCTCCTGGTGCATGCAGCCTGCTTCTCTCTCTGCCTATGTCTCTGCCTCTCTCTCTCTGACTATCATAAATAAATTTTAAAAATTTATAAAAAAAATAAAGCCTTTTTATAAAAAAAAAAAGTGGTACACACGAAGGATATAACTGCATAGCAGTTCAGTGGCTTCAAAAACTGAATTGACATTGGAATGACAGTACACAGAAAGTGGATCAGAAATTGTGACCCAAGTCTAACCAGGTCGTCTGCCTACAAAAGCAAAAAATACCAGCATTCCTCATAGTATTTAAATAAAACCCCAAATCTCAATAAATAAATAAACCCCAAATCTCATAATATAATATTCCAACTGTGTAGGATGAAATCCAAAATTACACAACATCGGAACCTAGAACATCTCAGATTACGTGAGAAAAGATAATCAATTGATGTCAACACAGGTGGCACAGATACTAGAATCATTTGACAAAGACTGTAAAGCTGCTATTTTAAAAAATGCTTCAGCAAGCAATTGCAAGCTTTCTTGAAGTAAATGGAATAATAGAAAGTCACAGCAAATAAATAGAAGTTATATAAAGAAGATACTATAGAAATTATAGACAATAACCAAAATTTTTAAAAGCTCACTGGATAAGTTCAATAGCAGAATGGAGATGACAGAGTAAAGAATCAGTGATCTTGAAGGCAGATCAATAGCTATTATCCAATGTAGAAAACAGAAAAAAAGACCAAAGAACCTGAGGTATCTGTAAGGTGATTTTAAAAAAAAAGTAATATTCATTTTATTGGAATCCAGGAAGAGAGGAAAAAGGTACACTGTTGATAAATATTTAAAGACATAAAAACTAAAAACTTCTCAAATTTTGTGAAATACTTGTCTACAGATACAATTTCAGTGAACTCTGAACAGAATAAACAAAAAAAAACAATGCTTAGATGTATCATAATCAAAATAATGAAAACTGAACACAAAGAGAAATATTTGAAAGCAGCCCACGAAAGATCAAATGGAAATGAGTATGGCAAAGCATTAAGTAAAATAAAAAGATTCTTTTTAAAAAATTTTTTATTTATTTATGATAGTCACAGAGAGAGAGAGAGAGGCAGAGACATAGGCAGAGGGAGAAGCAGGCTCCATGCACCGGGAGCCCGATGTGGGATTCGATACCGGGTCTCCAGGATCGCGCCCTGGGCCAAAGGCAGGCGCCAAACCTCTGCGCCACCCAGGGATCCCAAAAGATTCTTTACAAATGTAAAGAGTTAATAATATTGTTAATGCTGATAAAGTTCAAACTTGTACATCTATGTTATGCAATTTGTAATTTTAAAGTTAGAAAGTTTATTAAAGCTTTAAGTAAAATGGAGAAAGAAAAAAAAAAAAAGCAAAGCAGCCAGAGAAAAACAATACATTGCCTATAGGGCTACAATGATTTGAATGATTGCGAATTACTCAGACAAAAATCATGAAGGCCAGAAAAAAGTGGTACTTCAAAAAAAGTAGATTTTACATTTTAGGGGAATTTCAGGTTCATAGAAAAATTGAGCAGAGAGGGCAGAGATTTCACATACACCCTCTGCCCCTGTATTTGCATAGCCTCCCCCATTATTGTACCTCTACACATGCATAGCTTCCCCTCTAACACCTCCCAACAGAGCGGTACATGTATTACACTTGCTCCTAACATGTGCATGGCCTCTCCTACCATCCATATTCCCCTACCAGAGTGATATATCTGTTACAGTTGGCAAACCTGCATTGACACACCAACATCACCCAAAGTCCATAGTTTATGTTGGGGTTCATTCTTGGTGTTGTACTTGTATGACTTTGGACAAATGTATAATAACATTTATGAAACATGATAATATCATACAGAATAATTTCACTGTCCTAAAAATCCACAGTGCTCCACCTATTTATCCCTCTGTCCCACTAATTTCTGGCAATCACTGATCAGCTTTACCTTTTCCAGTATGTCAGTAAGAATTGTACAGCATGTAGCCTTTTCAGATTGGCTTCTTTCCTTTAGCAATATGCATTTAAGGTCTCTTCATGTCTTTTAATGCCTTGACAGTTTATTTCTTTTTAACTATGAATATTACTCTATTATCTGAATGAACCACAATTCTGCCACTCATCAATTGAAACACATCTTAGTTGCTTCCAAGTTTTGGCAATTATGAATAAAGCTGCTAGAAGCGTCTACGCTTTTGTGTGAACTAAGTTTTCAACTTCTGGGGGGTAAATAACCAGATAGCATGATTATCAGATTGTGTGGTAAGAGTATGTTAAGTTTTATAAGACCCTGCCAAACTGCTTTCCAGGGAGGGGCAAGACGGCGGAAGAGTAGGGTCCCCAAGTCACCTGTCCCCACCAAATTACCTAGATAACCTTCAAATCATCCTGAAAATCTACGAATTCGGCCTGAGATTTAAAGAGAGAACAGCTGGAATGCTACAGTGAGAAGAGTTCGGGCTTCTATCAAGGTAGGAAGATAGGGGGGGGAAGAAATAAAGAAACAAAAGGCATCCAATGGGGAGGGGCCCCACGAGGAGCCGGGCTGAGGCCGGGGCGAGTGTCCCCAGGACAGGAGAGCCCCGTCCTGGGGAAGCAGGAGTTGCACCAACCTTCCCGGGCAGAAAGGCGCCCGCAAGGGGTTAGAGCAGGACCCCAGGAGGGCGGGGATGCCCTCACGCTCCCTGGGACACTAACAGACACCTGCGCCCCGGGGAGGGGAGAGCGCCACACCCTGCGGCCGAGCTCCCTGAAGGGCTGCAGCACGCACGGCTGGACCCGGGAGCAGCTCGGAGGGGCTCCGGCGGCAGCTCCGCGGAGAGGGCTGCGTGGCCGGGAGCACGAATCCACCAGCGCAGGCCCCGGAGCACAGGGCGCCGGGGACACAGCCCAGGATCCGGCGTCCCCCCGGGACGGGCAGAGACCGGGAGGGCCTAGGAGGGCCCAGGACAGCAAGTACACTCCTGCCCCGAGCTGAGCAGATCAGCGGCTCCACCCCTGGAGCATCCAGGCCCCTGCAGACCGAGAGCTCTGTAGTTACTGCGGGAGCTGACTCCAGGGCTCCAGAGCTGGCTGCCGCCACTGAGATTGTTCCTCCTGGGGCCTCACGGGGTAAACAACCCCCACTGAACCTCACAGTGTCCTCACCAGATAAGCAGCTTAAACATCACTCACTGAGCCCTGCACCAGGCAGGGGGCTGAGCAGCTCCCCCACGTGCTAACACCTGAAAATCAGCACAGAAGGCCCCTCCCCCAGAAGACCAGCTACACAGACAAGTTCCAGGGGAAGTCAAAGGACTTTAAGTATACAGAAGCAGAAGATACTCCCCCGTGTTTTTTTGTTTTGTTTTGTTTTGTTTTGCTTTTGATTTCTGTTTGCTTTCCCCACCCTCTTTTTTCCTTTCTTTCTTTCTCTTTTTTCTTCTCTTTTTTCTTCCTTTTTACTCTTTTCTTTTTCTCTTTTCTTTCCTTCTTTCTCTCCTCTCTTTTTCTCCTTTTCCCAATACAACTTGTTTTTGGCCATTCTGCACTGAGCAAAATGACTAGAAGGAAAACTCACCTCAAAAGAAAGAATCAGAAACAGTCCTCTCCCCCACAGAGTTACAAAATTTGGATTAAAATTCAATGTCAGAAAGCCAATTCAGAAGCACTATTATACAGCTACTGGTGGCTCTAGAAAAAAGCATAAAGGACTCAAGAGACTTCATGACTGCAGAATTTAGATCCAATCAGGCAGAAATTAAAAATCAATTGAATGAGATGCAATCCAAACTAGAAGTCCTAACGACGAAGGTTAACAAGGTGGAAGAACGAGTGAGTGACATAGAAGGCATGTTGATGGCAAAGAGGGAAACTGAGGAAAAAAGAGAGACAATTAAAAGACCATGAAGACAGATTAAGGGAAATAAACAACAGCCTGAGGAAGAAAAACATCCATTTAATTGGGGTTCCCGATGGCGCTGAAAGGGCCAGAGGGCCAGAATATGTATTTGAACAAATCATAGCTGAACACTTTCCTAATCTGGGAAGGGAAACAGGCATTCAGATCCAGGAGATAGAGCGATCCCCCACTAAAATCAATAAAAACCGTTCAACACCTCAACATTTAATAGTTAAGCTTGCAAATTCCAAAGATAAAGAGAAGATCCTTAAAGCAGCAAGAGAGAAGAAATCCCTGACTTTTATGGGGAGGAGTATTAGGGTAACAGCAGACCTCTCCACAGAGACCTGGCAGGCCAGAAAGGGCTGGCAGGATATATTCAGGGTCCTAAATGAGAATAACATGCAACCAAGAATACTTTATCCAGCAAGGCTCTCATTCAGAATGGAAAGAGAGATAAAGAACTTCCAAGACAGGCAGGAACTGAAAGAATATGTGACTTCCAAACCAGCTCTGCAAAAAATTTTAAGGGGGACTCTTAAAATTCCCCTTTAAGAAGTTCAGTGGAAGAATCCACGAAAACAAGGACTGAATAGATATCATGATGACACTAAACTCATGTCTTTCAATAGTAACTCTGAACGTGAACAGGCTTAATGACTCATCAAAAGGTGCAGGGTGTCAGACTGGATAAAAAAGCAGGACCCATCTATTTGCTGTCTACAAGAGACTCATTTTAGACAGAAGGACACCTACACCTGAAAATAAAAGGTTGGAGAAAATAAAAGGTTGGACAATTCAAATGGTCCTCAAAAGAAAGCAGGGGTAGCCATCCTTATATCAGATAAACTAAAATTTACCCCAAAGACTGTAGTGAGAGATGAAGAGGGACACTATATCATACTTAAAAGATCTATACAACAAGAGGACCTAACAATCATCAATATATGTGCCCCTAATGTGGGAGCTGCCAAATATATCAATCAATTAAGAACCAAAGTTAAGACATACTTAGATAACAATACACTTATACTTGGTGACTTCAATCTAGCGCTTTCTACACTCTATAGGTCTTCTAAACACAACATCTCCAAAGAAACCAGAGCTTTAAATGATACACTGGACCAGATGGATTTCACAGATATCTACAGAACTTTACATCCAAACTCAACTGAATACACATTATTCTCAAGTGCACATGGAACTTTCTCCAGAATAGACCACATACTGGGTCACAAATCAGGTCTGAACCGATACCAAAAGATTGGGATCGTCCCCTGCATATTCTCAGACCATAATGTCTTGAAATTAGAACTAAATCACAACAAGAAGTTCGGAAGGACTTCAAACAAGTGGAGGTTAAGGACCATCGTGCTAAAAGATGAAAGGGTCAACCAGGACATTAAGGAAGAATTAGCACTTGAGAAAATTCTGCATCTATTTAAATAAATAATAAAACACCTTAGCAAAATAGGAACAGAAGGAACTTGCTCAACCTAAGAACATATGCTAAAAAACCCCACCAAACCAAACCAAAACAACAACAACAACAAAAACCCTACAGCTAATATTGTAATTAATAGTGGAAGACATAATGCTTTTCCTAGATCTAAGATCAGGAAAAAGTTGAGGATGCCTGCTGTCACCACTCTTGCTCATTTCTGTGCTAGAAGTCCTCACCAGTGCAATAAGGCAAGAGTAATAAAGTAAAATGCATACAGATTGGAAATGGAGAAATGAAAATGTGTCTATATATAGACAACATGACTGTCTTTATAGAAAACCTTCAAATTAACAATCTCCTACAATTAATAAATGAGTTTAGCAAGGTGATATTTCTATATTCTAAAATAAATAATTAAAAATTAAATGTTTTAGGGATCCCTGGGTGGCGTAGCAGTTTAGCACCTGTCTTTGGCCCAGGGCGCGATCCTGGAGACCCGGGATCAAATCCCACATCGGGCTCCCGGTGCATGGAGCCTGCTTCTCCCTCTGCCTGTGTCTCTGCCTCTCTCTCTCTCTCTCTCTCTGTGTGTGTGTGACTATCATAAATAAATTAAAAAAATTAAAAAAAATTAAATGTTTTAAAAATAACATTTATAATAGCTCGATATAACCTAAAATACTTAGGTATAAATCTTAACATGTGCAGGATGTTTTCTAAAACTATAAATCATTAACAGGAGAGACTTTGATAGATCTAAATAAATATATAGTTGTATTATATTCATGAAATGGCAGACTCACCATAGTAAAGAGGTTAGTTCTTTTCAAATTTATCTATAGATTCATATGTGGGATATAAGAAATTCTGAAAGGGATTATAAGGGAAAAGAGGGGAACTGAGTGGGGAAAAATTAGAGAGGGAGACAAATGATGACTCTGGGAAACAAACAAAGGGTTGAGGAAGGGGAAGTGAGTAGGGGATGGAGTAACTGGGTGTCGGGCACTAAGGAGGGCACTTGATGGGATGAGCACTATGTGTTATACTATATGTTAGCAAATTGAATTTAAATTAAAACTGCAATGAAACAAAAAAAATTATCTATAGATTTGACACAACTACAATACAAATCTTACCAGGACTTTTTTGTAGATATAGACAACGTGTATATGAAATGTATATGGAAAGGCAATGATATTAGAATAGCTGAAGTAAATTGGAGAAGGAAGAATAAAATTTGAGGAATTGCACTACCTAATTTTAAGACCTACTACATAGCTATAGTAATAAAGACAGTGACATTGGCAAAAGGTGAGATGTATAGATTAGTGGAGGAGAATAAACAATCCAGAAATATACCTATGCAAATATGTCCATTTTATGTTAGACAAAAGCACAAAAACAAAGTTAGTCTTTACAATGAATGGTTTAGAAACAATTTCACATCCATATGCGAACAACAACAACAACAACTTTGGCCTATATGTCAAATTTGATACACAGATTAACCCAAGGTGAATCATAAATCCAAATGGAAAATGTAGAACTGTCAGACTTTTAGAAGAAAACACTGGAGATAATCTTCATGTTGAAGAGTTAGATAAATGACATAAAGGAAAAACATGTCGTCTTAGACAGACATGAAGGAAAAACTGATAAATTGAAGTCTCTCAAAATTAAAAGCACCAGTCTGCCAAAAATCCTATTAAAAGAATAAAAAATAAGTATCAGCCTAGGGGAAATATTTACAAATCACACATCTGAAGAAAGAACTTGTATCCTGAATATAGAAAGGAATCTCTATACTCAGCAATAAGAAAATAAATGACTCAATTAAAACATGAAAAAAAGACTTTACACTCCAAAAAAGAGAATATACAGATAGCCATAATTACACACATGAAGAGATGTGCAACATTATTAGTCATCAGAGAAATGCAAACTAAAATCATGATGAAATACCACTATCCATTTATTAGAATAGCTAACTAAAAAAAAAACTGGTAATATGAAGTATTTGTGAGAATATAGGGCAGCTGGAATTCTCATACATTACTGGTAGGGATGCAGTATGATACAGCCACTCTGGAAATAGTTCAGCAGTTTCTCATAAAGCTAAACATATGACTTAGTAGTCCCACTCCTGGGTATCTACTCAATAGAAATAAAGATTTACATTTACACAGAAACCTATACAGGATTGTTTATACCAGTTTGATTCATAATAAAATAAGACGATCCAAATCTTTTTAAACAGGTGGATAGATAAAGAAACTCATATAGTGCAATGCTGGTCAGAAATAAAAAAATGATGAGTTATTGATGTAAACAACAACTTGGTTGAATCTATAAGGCATTGTGCTGAGTGAAAGAAGCCAATTTCAAAAGGTTATATACTGTATAATTCCATTTCTGTGACAGTATCAAAAAAACAAAACTATAGTAAGTCCACTGAAGACCATTGGTTGCCAGAGGCTAGGAGTGGGGTGGGTCTAATACTCTTCAGGAGTAACACAAGAGCTTCTTTTGGAGGTAATGGAACTGTTCTGTGTCTTGATTGTGGTGGTGATTAACATGAATGTGTACATGTACTAAGGGTCATAGAACTAACTGCCTTCTTCCCATAAATGTCAATTTGACTGCATTATACTTTTTAAAAATTTAAAACAACAACAACAAAACCATGATTCTGTGCCTAGAGTATTATGACAGATTCTTTACATTGGCAATCAAGAAGAAGTTGACTTAAAAAGTTGATGTTTGAGCAATAGTCCTGAATGACAAAAAGATTTCAAAAAGAAGGTCTATCAGCTTTAGTTATAGAGTGATGTATATCATAGGTTTCCAACAAATACTTCTGGGATGATAAAAAAATGAATAATGATGAATTCTAATAAGTGTCTTTTAGAAAGCTTGTCTTTGCATGACATGAACAGTATAGATTTCATACATAGTAGCAATATCATGAAGGAACAGAATGTATCCTTTCTATAGATTCCCATTTCTTTCTCTGTATATCCAGATGGCTCTGGCAAGGAGTATAGTATAGAAGAATTTTAGAACATAGTCCTTTGGAAACAAATGATAAGTAGAAAGGAAAGAAAAAAAGAAAAGAAAGCATTTCATATAGCAAATAGCAGGACAAAACCTGGAAAAGATAGATATTTGTAAACATCTTGCAAATATGTAGCACATATGCAAGTATTTACCACTTATGTAGATGTGTCTCAGGAGATAAATGCATACCAAGTGCGTCATTTAATCCAATCATAAGGAAAGTAGGGTCATCAATTATTTCCATAAGCCCCTACTTAACTTATGTAGTTCAGTATGCTCTGGCTTTTAAGGAGTGGTTTTGTCATCTCAGACACCCAGAATTGGTGAAGGTGATAGTTGAAGGAGTCCATCCCATTTTCTAGCCTTCAAATAATCATATGCCAATGGGGTCCTGTTATTATCCCCACAGAGTGAGTATCAAACATGAAGATTGTCTGTTCATGAGCTATTGTGGCAATTTCTCTGAAGTTTACCTGAAGTTGTGTAGCTTAGGCAAACAAACACACTTAAGGACAATCATTTATATGTCTTCTTTGAGGAAATGTCTGGTCATGTCTTCTGCCCATGGGTTTTTTGTTGTTGTTGTTGTTGTTGTTGTTTTTTTTTTTTTTTTTTTTTTTTTTTGTCTTTTGAGTTTTGACTTTGGTAAATTCTAGCCCTTTATCTGATAAGATATTTGCAAATTTCTTCTCCCATTCTGTAGGTTGTTTTTTAGTTTTGTTGACTGTTTTCTTTGCTGTGCAGAATTTTCTTATTTTGATGAAGTTCAAATAGGTCATTTTTGCTTTTGTTCTCCTTGCCGTTGGAGACATGTCCATCAGGAAGTTGCTGCAGTCATGGTCAAGGAAGTTGCTTCCTATGTTCTCCTCTAGGATTTTGATGGATCCCTGTTTCACATTTAGGTCTTTTTTCCATTTTGAATTTATGTTTGTGTATGTGCAAGAAAATGGTCCAGTTTCATTTTCTACATGTGGCTGTCCAATTTTCCCAACACAATTTGTTGAATAGACTTTTTTTTCCCATTGGATATTCCTTCCTGCTTGATTGACAATTAGTTGACCGTAGAGTTGAGGGTCCATTTCTAGGTTCTGTATTCTGTTCCACTGTTCTTTGTGTCTGTTTTTGTGCAAGTATCATACTGTTTTGATGGTTATAGTTTTGTAGTAGAGCTTGATGTCTGGTATTGTGAAGCCACCAGCTTTGGTTTTCCTTTTCAATATTACTTTGGCAATTTGGAGTCTGTTCTGGGTCTGTACAAATTTTAGAATTGTTTGTTCAAGCTTTATGAAAAATGCTGGTGATACTTTGACAGAGATTGCACTGAATGTGTAGATTGCTTTGGGTAGCATAGACATTTTAGAAGTATTTGTTCTTTCAATCTATAAGCATGGAATATTTTCCCATTTCTTGGTTGTCTTCTTCAATTTCTTTCATAAGTGTTCTATCATTTTCAGTGTATAGACCCTTTACCTCTGTTTAGGTTTATTCCTATGTATCTTAGGGGTTTGGGTGCAATTGAAAATGGGATCAATTACTTGATTTCTCTTTCTTCTGTCTCATTTTTAGTGTACAGAAATGCAACTGACTTCTTTGCATTGATTTTATGTCCTGCAACTGAATTCCTGTATCAGTTCTAGCAATTTTTGGGTGGAGTATTTTGGGTTTTCAACATAGAATATCATGTCATTTGTGAAGATTGAGAGTTTGAGTTCTTCTTTTTTGTTTTGGATGCATTTTATTTCTTCTTGTTGTCTGATTGTTGAGGCTATGACACCTATTACTATGTTTAACAACAGTAGTGAGAGTGGAACATCCTTGCCATGTTCCCGATCTTAGAGGAAAAGCTCCATTTTTCCCTGGTGAGGATGATATTCACTGTGGGTTTTTCATAAATAGCTTTTATGATATTGAGGTATGTTCCCTCTATCCCTACACTGGGAGAGTTTTTATCAAAAAAGGATGCTGAATTTTGTTAAATGCTTTTTCTACATCTATTGAGAGGATCATATGGTTCTTGTCATTTCTCTTATTAATGTAGTGTATCACATTGATTGATTTGTGGATATTGAACCATCCTTGCAGCCCAGGAATAAATCCCACTTGGTCTTTGGGAATAATCCTTTAAATGTACCGTTGGATCTTGGTGAGAATTTTTACAACCGTGTTAATCAGGGTTATTGGTCTGTAATTCTCCTTTTTGGTGAGGTTTTGTCTGGTTTGGGGATCAAGGTAATACTGGCCTCATAGGATGGGTTTGGAAGTTTTCCTTCCATTTCTAGTTTTTTGAAACAGCTTCGGAAAAATATGTACTAGTTCTTCTTTAAATGTTTGGTAGAATTCTGCTAGGAGGCCATCTGGCCCTGGACTCTTGTTTGTTGGGAGATTTTTTATTACTGATTCAATTTCTTTGCTGATTAGGGGTCTGTTCAGGTTTTCTCTTTCTTGTTTCAGTTTTGGCAGTTTATACCTTTCTATGAATGCATCCATTTCTTCCAGATTGCCTAATTTGTTGGCATATAATTGCTCATAATATTCTCTTTTAATTGTATTTCTTTGGTTTTGGTTGTGATCTCCTCTTTCATTCATGATTTTATTTGAGTCCTTTCTTTTTCCTTTTTGATAAGTCTGGCTAGGGGTTTATCAATCTTATTAATTCTTTTAAAGAATGAGCTCCTAATTTGATTGATCCATTCTATTTTTTAAATTTCTATGACATTGATTTATGCTCTAATCTTTATTATGTGTCTTCTCCTGATGGATTAATGCTTTATTTGCTGTTATTTTTCCAGCTCCTTTAAGTGTAAGGTTAGGTTATGTATTTGAGACTTTTCTTATTTCCTGAGGAAGGCCTGTATTGCTATATGCTTCCCTCTTAGGACCACTTTTCCTGCATCGCACAGGTTCTGAACTGTCATGGTTTCATTTTCATTTGTTTCCATGTATTTTTAAATTTTTCTTTAATTTCCTGGTTTGACCTATTCATTTTTTAGTAGGATGCTCTTTAACCTCCAAATATTTGTATTCCTTCCAAATTTTCTCTTGTGATTGAGGTCAAGCTTTAAAGCATTGTGGTCTGAAAGTATGTATGGTATAACCTCAATCTTTTTGTACCAGTTGAGACCTGATTTGTGACCCAGGATGTGACCTATTCTGGAGAATGTTTCATGTGCACTTGAGAAAAAAGTGTATTCTGTTGCTTTAGATTGATATGCTCTAAATATATCTGTTAAGTCCATCTGGTCCAGTGTGTCATTCAAAGCCGTTGCTTCCGGGTTTATCTACTGCTTAGATGATCTGTCTATTGCTGTGAGTGGGGTGTTAAAGTCCCCTACTATTATTGTACTATCATTAGTTTCTTTAATTTTATTATTAATTGGTTTATATATCTGGCTTCTCCCAAGTTAGGACCATAAATATTTATACTTGTTAGATCTGCTTGTTGGATAGATCCTTTTATTACGATATAGTGTCCTTTTTCATCTCTTATTATAGTCTTTGGTTTAAAACCTAGTTTGATATAAGAATTGCTACTCCAGCTTTCTCTTAATGGCCATTAACATGATAAATGGTTCTCCACCCTCTCACTCTCAATATGGAGGTGTCTTTGTATCTGAAATGACTCTCTTGCAGAGAGCTTATCAATGGATCTTGCTTTTCTATCCAATCTGATACCCTATGTATTTTGATTGGAGCATTGAGTCCATTTACATTCAGAGTAATTATTGAAAGTTATTCTGTATGTTGGCAAATTGAACACCAATAAAAAATAAATTTATTATTTAAAAAATCTCACCATGAACAGTCTTAAAAAATAAATAAAAATAAATAAAAATAAAAATAAAAGAAGAAAGATAAAAATTTAGTTTCATTGCATTGCCTGTTTCTGTAATTTGTCTCTGACCCTTTGTGGTCTTTGTTACTTTTGGACTCTCTCTTTGCTCAGAGATCTCCTTTAATAATTCTTGCAAGGCTGATTTGATGTTCACAAATTCATTTAGTTTTGTTTGTCCAGAAAACCCTTTATCTCTCCTTCTATTCTGAATGACAGTCTTGCTGGATAAAGTATTCTTGGCCGCCTGTTTTTCCCACTTAGCACATTGAATGTATCATTCCAGTCTTGTCTGGCCTGCCAGGTATCTTTGGCCAGGTCTGCTGCCAGCCTTATGTTTCTACTCTTGTAGGTTAAAGACTTCTTGTCCTGAGGTACTTTCAGTATTTTCCCTTTTAAAGTCCAGCTAGTATCTTTATAATCTTTGTTTTAAATTCTAGTTCACACATCTTACTTATATCCATAATAATTAAATCCCTGGCAGAGGGATTTTCTTTTGTGGTGTGTTTCTCCATGTTGTTATTATGTTCAGAAAAAAATAGAATAAAGAGAGAGAGAGGACAACAATACCAACAACAATAGAAAAAAAAAGAAGAAAACAACAACAACAACAAAAAAAAAAACAGGGCAAGTCAAAATACTAGATCCTGGGTGTATTTTCATCTGCTTGTTTTTTTTGTTTTGTTTTGTTTTGTTTTGTTTTGTTTTGTGTTTTCATTGTTGGATGCTGTTTATTAGTGGGAACACTGGGGCCTTGTAAGATAATTCTTTTTCTACTTTTCCTTTCTTTCAACATTATTCTCTCTTTTCCCTCGCTTTCTCCTTTCCTTCTAATTATCCTTCCTTCTATCCTTCTCTTCCCACCATTCCACCTTCCCCTGCTTTTCTTTTTTTATTGGAGTTCAATTTGCCAACATATATCATAACACCCAATGCTCATCCCATCAAGTGCCCCCCTCAGTGCCCATCACCCAGTCACCGCCAACCTCCGCCCACCTCCCTTTCCACCACCCCTTGTTCCTTTCCCAAAGTGAGGAGTATCTCATGTTCTGTCTCCCTTGCTGATATTTCCCACTCATTGTTTCTCCATTCCCCTTTATTCCCATTCACTATATTTTATAAAACCCAAATGAATGAGACCATATAATGTTTGTCCTTCTCCATTGACTTATTACACTCAGCATAATACCCTCCAGTTCCATCCACGTCGAAGCAAATGGTGAGTATTTGTCGTTTCTAATGGCTGAGTAATATTCCATTGTATATATACACCACATCTTCTTTATCCATTCATCTTTCGATGGACACTGAGGCTCCTTCCACAATCTGGCTACTCTGGACATTGCTGCTATAAACATCGGAGTGAAGCTGTCCAGCGTTTTGCTGAATCTGTATCTTTGGGGTAAATCCCCAGTAGTGCAATTGCTGGGTCCTAGGGCAGATCTATTTTTAACTCTTTGAGGAACCTCCACACAGTTTTCCAGAGTGGCTGCACCAGTTCACATTCCCACCAACAGTGCAAGAGGGTTCCCCTTTCTACACATCCTCTCCAACATTTGTGGTTTCCTGCCTTGTTAATTTTCCCCATTCTCACTGGTGTGAGGTGGTATCTCATTGTGGTTTGGATTTGTATTTCCCTGATGGCAAGTGAGGCGGAGTTTTTTCTTATGTGCTTGTTGGCAATGTCTATGTGTTCCTCTGTGAGATTTCTCTTCATGTCTTTTGCCCATTTCATGATTGGATTGTTTGTTTCTTTGCTGTTGAGTTTAATAAGTTCTTTATAGATCTTGGAAACTAGCCCTTTATCTGATACGTTATTTGCAAATATCTTCTCCCATTCTGTAAGTTGTCTTTTAGTTTTGTTGACTGTTTCTTTTGCTGTTCAGAAGATTCTTATCTTGATGAAGTCACAATAGTTCATTTTTGCTTTTGGTTCTCTTGCCTTCGTGCATGTATCTTGCAAGAAGTTGCTGTGGCCAAGTTCAAAAAGGGTGTTGCCTGTGTTCTCCTGTAGGATTTTGATGGACTCTCATCTCACATTTAGATCTTTCATCCATTTTGAGTTTATATTTCTGTATGGTGTAAGAGAATGGTCCAGTTTCATTCCTCTGCATGTGGATGTCCAATTTTCCCAGCACCATTTATTGAAGTGACTGTCTTTTCCAGTGGATAGTCTTTCCTCCTTTGTCGAATATTAGTTGACCATAAAATTGAGGGTCCACTTCTGGATTCTCTATTCTGTTCCATTGATCTATGTGTCTGTTTTGTGCCAGGACCACACTGCCTTGATGACCACAGATTTGTAGTACAACCTGAAATCTGGCATTGTGATGCCCCCAGCTATGGTTTTCTTTTTTAAAATTCCCCTGGCTATTCAGGGTCTTTCTGATTCCACACAAATCTTAAGAAAATTTGTTCTAACTCTCTGAAGAAAGTCCATGGTATTTTGATAGGGATTGCATTAAATGTATAAATTGCCCTAGGTAGCATGGACACTATCACAATATTAATTCTTCCAATCCATGAGCATGGAGTATTTTTCCATCTCTTTGTCTCTTCCTCAATTTCTTTCAGAAGTGTTCTGTGGTTTTTAGGGTATAGATCCTTTACCTCTTTGGTTAGGTTTATTCCTAGGTATCTTATGCTTTTGAGTGCAATTGTGAATGGGATTGACTACTTAATTTCTCTTTCTTCAGGTCTCATTGTTAGTGTATAGAAATGCCACTGACTTCTGGGCATTGACTTTGTATCCTGCCACACTGCCAAATTGCTGTATGATTTCTAGCAATCTTGGGGTGGAGGCTTTTGGGTTTTCTATATAGAGTATCATGTCATCTGCGAAGAGGGAGAGTTTGACTTCCTTGCCTATCTGAATGCATTTTATTTCTTTTTGTTGTCTGATTGCTGAGGCTAAGAATTCTAGTACTATGTTGAATAGCAGTGGTGAGAGTGGACATCCCTGTCTTGTTCCTGATCAGAGGGGAAAGGCTCCCAGTGTTACTCCATTGAGAATATTTGCTTTGGGCTTTTCATTGATGGCTTTTAAGGTGTTAGGAATGTTCCCTGTATCCCTACACTCTGAAGGGTTTTGATCAGGAATGGATGCTGTATTTTGTCAAATGCTTTCTCTGCATCTATTGAGAGAATCCTATGGTTCTTGTTTTTTCTCTTGCTGATATGATCAGTCACATTGATTGCTTTAGGAATGTTGAACCGCCTCACAACCTGGGGATGAATCCCACTTGGTCATGGTGAATAATCTTCTTAATGTATTGTTGGATCCTATTGGCTAATATCTTGTTGAGAATTTTTGCATCCATGTTCATCAGGTATATTGGTCTATAATCATCCTTTTTGGTGAGGTCTTTGTCCAGTTTTGGAATTAAGGTGATGCTGGCCTCATAGAACGAATTTGGAAGTATTCCATCTCTTTCTATCTTGCCAAACAGCTTTAGTAGAATAGGTATGGTTTCTTCTTTAAATGTTTGATAGAATTCCCCTGGGAAACCATCTGGCCCTGGAAATTGGTGTCTTGGGAGGTTTTTGATTACTGCTTCAATTTCCTCCCAGGTTATTGGCCTGTTCAGGTTTTCTGTTTCTTCCAGTTCCAGTTTTGGTAGTTTGTGGTTTTCCAGAAATGCGTCCACTTCTTCTAGATTGCCTAATTTTTTGGCATATAGCTGCTCATAATATGTTTTTTAAATCGTTTGTATTTCCTTGGTGTTGGTAGTGGTCTCTCCTTTCTCATTCATGATTTTATGAATTTGAGTCTTCTCTCTCTTCTTTTTAATAAGGCTGGCTAATGGTTTATCTATCTTACTAATTCTTTCAAAGAACCAACTCCTGGTTTTGTTGATCTGTTCCACAGTTCTTCTGGTCTCTCTTTCATTGAGTTATGCTAGATTCTTTATTAACTTCTTCTGCTGGGTGTAGGATCTATTTGCAGTTTTTTCTCCAGCTCCTTTATGTGCAAGGTTCGCTTTTGTATTTGAGTTCTTTCCAGTTTGTGGATGGATGCTTGTATTGTGATGTATTTCCCTCTCAGGACTGCTTTCGCTGTATCCGAAAGATTTTGAATGGTTCTATCTTTCTTTTCATTAGTTTCCATGGATCTTTTTAATTCTTCCTTAATTTCCTGGTTGACCCTTTCATCTTTTAGCAGGATGGTCCTTGACCTCCACGTGTTTGAGGTCCTTCCAAACTTCTTCTTGTGATTTAGTTCTACTTTCAAAGCATTATGGTCTGAGAGTATGCCGGGGACGATCCCAATCTTTTGGTATCAGTTAAGAACTGATTTGTGACCCAGTATGTGGTCTACTCTGGAGAAAGTTCCATGTGCACTTGAGAAGAATGTGTATTCAGTTGCGTTTGGATGTAAAGTTCTGTAGATATCTGTGAAATCCATCTGGTCCAGTGTATCATTTAAGCTCTTGTTTCTTTGGCAATGTTGTGCTTAGAATACCTGTCAATTGTAGAAAGCGCTAGATTGAAGTCACCAAGTATAAGTGTATTATTATCTAAGTATGTCTTAACTTTGGTTCTTAATTGATTGATATACTTGGCAGCTCCCACATTCGGGGCACATATATTGATGATTGTTAGGTCCTCTTGTTGGATAGATCTTTTAAGTATGATATAGTGTCCCTCTTCATCTCTAACTACAGTCTTTGGGATAAACTCTAGTTTATCTGGTATAAGGATGGCTACACCTGCTTTCTTTTGAGGACCATTTGAATGGTAAATGGTTCTCCAACCTTTTATTTTCAGGTGTAGGTGTCCTTCTGTCTAAAATGAGTCTCTTGTAGACAGCAAATAGATGGGTTTTGCTTTTTTATCCAGTCTGAAACCCTGTGCCTTTTGATGGGGTCATTAAGCCCATTCACATTCAGAGTTACTATTGAAAGATAGGAGTTTAGTGTCATCATGATACCTATTCAGTCCCTGTTTTTGTGGATTGTTCCCTCGGACTTCTATTATAGAATCCCCCTTAGTATTTCTTGCAGAGCTGGCTTCGTGGTCACATATTCTTTCAGTTTCTGCCTATCTTGGAAGTCTTTATCTCTCCTTCTATTCTGAATGAGAGGCTTGCTGGATAAAGTATTCTTGGCTGCATGTTCTTCTCATCTAGGACCCTGAATATATCCTGCCAGCCCTTTCTGGCCTGTCAGGTCTCTGTGGAGAGGTCTGCTGTTAATCTAATATTTCTCCCCAAAGATACTTGCAAGTGACATATCAGATAAAAGGCTAGTTTCCAAGATCTATAAAGAACTTATTAAACTCAACACCAAAGAAACAAGCAATCCAATCATGAAATGCGCAAAAGACATGAACAGAAATCTCACAGAGGAAGACATACACATGGCCAACATGGACATGAGAAAATGCTCTGCATTACTTGCCATGAGGGAAATACAAATCCAAACCACAATGAGATACCACCTCACACCAGTGAGAAAGGGGAAAATTAACAAGGCACGAAACCACAAATGTTGGAGAGGATGCGGAGAAAAGGGAACTCTCTTGCACTGTTGGTGGGAATGTGAACTGGTGCAGCCACGCTGGAAAACTGTGTGGAGGTTCCTCAAAGGGTTAAAAATAGACCTGCCCTGTGACCCAGCAATTGCACTGCTGGGGATTTACCCCAAAGATGCAGATACAATGAAACGCCAGGACACCTGCACCCCGATGTTTATAGCAGCAATGTCCACAATAGCCAAACTGTGGAAGGACTCTGGTGTCCATCAAAAGATGAATGGATAAAGAAGATGTGGTTTATGTATACAATGGAATATTACTCAGCCATTAGAAAAGACAAATACCCACCATTTGCTTCGCTGTGGTTGGAACTGGAGGGTATTATGCTGAGTGAAGTAAGTCAATTGGAGAAGTACAAACATTATATGGCCTCATTCATTTGGGGAATATAAATAATAGTGAAAGGGAATAGAAGGGAAGGGAGAAGAAATGGGTAGGAAATATCAGAAAGGGAGACAGAACATGAAGACTCCTAACTCTGGGAAATGAACCAGGGGTGGTGGAAGGGGAGGAGGGTGGCGGGGGGGTTGGGGTGAATGCGTGACGGGCACTGAGGGGGGCACTGGATGGGATGAGCACTGGGTGTTATTCTGTATGTTGGCAAATTGAACACCAATAAAAAATAAATTTATTATTAAAAAACTAATATTTCTCCCCATAAAAGTTAGAGATTTCTTGTCTCTTGCTGCTTTAAGGAACTTCTCTTTATCTTTGGAATTTATAAGTTTCTGTATTAAATGTCGAGGTGTTGAGTGGTTTTTATTGATTTTAGGGGGGGGATCTCTCTATTTTCTGGATCTGAGTGCCTGTTTCCCTCCCCAAATTAGGGAAGTTCTCAGCTATGATTCGTTCAAATACATATTCTGGACCTCTGTCCCTTTCAGGGCCCTCGGGAACCCCAGTAGATTTTTCCTTCTGAGGCTGTCATTTATTTCCCTTAATCTATCCTCATGATCTTTTAATTGTTTGTCTCTTTTTTCCTCAGTTTCCCTCTTTGCTATCAACTTGTCTTCTTTTTTAAAAATTTTTATTTATTTATGATAGTCACAGAGAGAGAGAGAGAGGCAGAGACACAGGTAGAGGGAGAAGCAGGCTCCATGCACCGGGAGCCCGATGTGGGATTCAATCCCAGGTCTCCAGGATCGTGCCCTGGGCCAAAGGCAGGCACCAAACTGCTGCACCACCTAGGGATCTCCTCAACTTGTCTTCTATGTCACTCACTCCTTCTTCTACCTCATTAACCCTCGTCGTTAGGACCTCTAGTTTGGATTGCATCTCATTTAATTGATTTTTAATTTCTGCCTGGTTAGAGCTAAATTCTGCAGTCATGAAGTCTCTTGAAGCCTTTATGCTTTATTCTAGAGCCACCAGTAGCTTTATAATAGTGCTTCTGAATTGGCTTTCTGACATTGAATTGTAATCCAAATTTGTAACTGTGGGAGAGAGAACTGTTTCTGATTCTTTCTTTTGAGGTGAGTTTTTCCTTCTAGTCATTTTCCTCAGTGCAGAATGGCAAAAAACAAGTGTACTGGGAAAAGGAGAAAAAGAGAAAAGAGAAAAGAGAAGAAAGGAAAGAAAAAAAGAAGAAGGAAAAAAGAGAAAAGCAAAAGAAAACAAAGGGGGGAGGGAAGCAAACAGAAAACAAAAAACAAGGGGGAGTATCCTCTGATTCTATATACTGTAAATCCCTCGACTTCCCCTGGAACTTTCCAGTGCTGCTTGGTCAATAACTTGCTTTTCCCCTGTCCGTCTAGCTGGTCTTCGGTGGGAGGGGCCTGCTGTGCTGATTGTCAGGTGTGAGCACCTGGGGGAGCTGCTCAGTCCCCAGCCTGGTGCGTGGCTCAGTGGGCATTTTTTATCCTGTTTATTCCGTGAGGCCACTGTGAATCTCAGCGGGGGTTGTTTATCATGTGAGGCCCCAGGAGGAACAACAACAGTGGCGGCGGCCGGCTCCCCAGCCATGGAGTCAACTCCTGCAGTAACTACCGCAGGTCCCAGTCCACAGGGGCCTGGATGCTCTGGGGGCCGGGGGCGCTGATCTGCACAGCTCGGAGCCGCCCAGTAGTAGGAGCGTCCTCGCTGCCCTGTGTCCTCCTGGTCCCCGCCTGTCCCTGGGGGGAGCGCAGTTACCCGGGCTGTGTCCCCCAGCGCGCTGGGCTCCAGGGCCTGTGCTGGTGGAATCGCGCTCCCAAGCCATGCAGCCACTCCACGCGGAGCCGCCTCTGAGCTGCTCCCGGGCTCAGCCAGGCGTGCTCCAGCCCTTTAAGGAGCTCAGCTGCGGGTGTGGTGCTCTCCCCCGGGGCGCAGGTGTCTGTTAGTGTCCCAGGGAGCCTGAGGGCATCCCCGCCCCTCCTGGGATCCTGCTCCTCCCTCCCAGGTGTAAAGATTGGAACATCTCCTGCTTCTCCAGGACCGGGCTTTCCTGTCCTGGGGCTCTCGCCACGTGGCCTTAGGCCGGCTCCTCGTGGGGCTCCTCCCCCTTGGATGCTTTTTAGTTGTTGTCCCCCCCCCCCCGCCGCGTCTTCCTACTTTGATAGAAGCGGGAACTCTTCTCACTGTAGCATTCCAGCTGTTCTCTCTTTAAATCCCAGGCCGAATTCGTAAGTTTTCAGGATGATTTGAAAGTTATCTAGGTAATTTGGTGGGGGCGGGTGACTTGGGGACCCTACTCTTCTGCCATCTTGCCCCCTCATCTGCTTGTTAAAAGAAACTAGATCCTGAAATAGAAAAGAAGAAAGAAAGAAAGAAAGAAGAAAGAAAGAAAAAATATATATACACACACAAATATAAAGTAAAATAAAGCACAATGAGCAGAAACCAAAAATAAATATATATAGACATAACATATATAAAAATTAAAATAAAGAAGAATTGAAAAAGTAAGAAAATAGCTGAAAAAATAAAACTAAGATTAAAGGATTCTTTTAAAAATGCTATACTGTTTCCCCAAGGGCTGAGGTTCTACAGTTCTCTATGATATGTAAACTTGATGCTAGCCATTTGTTCTTGCTGCTCTTCTGGGGGGAGGGTACTGTTGTGCTGATTATCAGGTGCCTTTGCACTTAGAGAAATGCACCTCCCTTGCGAGGGAGCCAGGCTCAGTGTAAGCAGCTCCAGACTGCACTATGTGGTGCTGTTTTACTCCTGGAGGGTTTTCAGCGCCAAATATGGGAGTTTGGGGGAAAGATGAATATGGCGGCGCTCTGCTCTCTAGCAATGCAGCTAAAAGTTTGCACCCCTCAGTCTTCAGTAAGCCCTCACAGAACAGCAGTTACTTTTGTCCCTCTGATTTCCCTCCAAACTCTGCGTTCACCCAGCCTGTGACCAAGTGTTTTTATCTCAGGCACATGACTGAGTTTCAAGTCTCCAAATTTTAGGAACTCCTGTGCTGTGGACCTTTGCTGTTCCTCCCAAGAGTTAGGAGGATGGTCTCACCAGCCTTCTGCCTTTTTCTGGCCCTCTGCCAGAGAGCAGTTGCATGACCTTGCAGCAGCTTGCAGTTTATGGCAACACCGAGCATAAAGTCCCCACTCTGATGCAGGGAACTCTGCTGCACTCAGGCACCCCATTCTTCTTGTGAACCCGCATATCCCGAGGCCATGCTGTCCCACCTGGGATTCTGTCCTGCTTCACCACCTGAGCACTTTTAAGCCAGGGACATCTGCCACTGCAGCCAACTTCTAAAAGTTCTGATTCTGCACTCTGCTGCTTATAAAACTTTGTGGTAGCCTCCTCTTTTTTTTTTTTTAAGATTTTATTTTTATATTCATGAGAGACACAGGCAGAGGGAGAAACAGGCTCCATGCAGGGAGCCCAATGTGAGACTCGATCCGGGGACTCTAGGATCACACCCTGAGCCACTGAGCCACCCAGAAATCCCTGTGGTACCCTCTCTAAGCCAGCTCCCTGTCCTCTCTGTATCCTCCCATATATCACAGCTCCTCCTACTTTCCAAAAAGTAGTCACTTTTCTATTTGTATAATCATGATTCTGCAATTCTTTTCTCAGATCTCCAATTGTTTCTGTAGTTGTTCAGAATGATTCGATAACTTCCTAGCTGAATTCTATGGACTAGATGAATTTAGGTTTCCCTATTCCTACACCATCTTAACTCAGGAAATCTAGTTATTTCTATGACACACACTTCAATAATCTGAATATCAAGTGATGATATTTTTTTAAACAACTTTATTTTTATTATTATTATTTTATTTATTTATGATAGGCACACAGTGAGAGAGAGAGAGGCAGAGACATAGGCAGAGGGACAAGCAGGCTCCATGCACCGGGAGCCCGATGTGGGATTCGATCCCGGGTCTCCAGGATCGCGCCCTGGGCCAAAGGCAGGCACTAAACCGCTGCGCCACCCAGGGATCCCCTCAAGTGATGATCTTATACTAGAACATAACATACCAAATAAACAAGCCTAATTAGTAAAAAACAAACAAACAACAGAAACCCTTCATTTGCAATTCAAATCTTGGGGAAGTTTGTTAAAAAATCTTAGAAAATTTTGAAGCTCATGCCTAAATAAGATTATTTGCATTTCACCAAGATGGTTAAAAGGGATTCTACAGAAAGCTATATCATTGTTAGCGAAACTTAGCTCCTTTAACATTGAGTAGTTTTAACTTTCTGAAGTAATCAAAGACCCCATAAAGACAAAACAGAAGTTTTGATTTTCTGGGAAGATAAAGAAAAGAATAAAACTTTTGTTTATATTTTCTTACCAAGAGCAGACCAACAATCCAAGAAAACTTTGTCATTTCAATCTTAGTCTGTCCTGAACAAACATAAAATTCTTTCCTAAAGCTTTCCCTTCAACCTACAACTTCCGTTTGCATTCAAATTTTGTCCCAAGCTTTTTCTCTCCAAAAACCTACTCTCATTTTAAGACAAAATTACATTCTTTTTCCCTCAACAAAAATGTATTCTCATTCCTTATATCTTTCTTACACATCTACTTTCCTACATACAGATTTGCTTTCCTTATCATTTCCATCAGTCTTAATTACATTTAGCAGAATTTTAGTTCTCAGAAACTTTAGTCTCCAGTGAAAACTAAGTAGTAACCAATTGGAAACTATTACTCCAGGCAAATTTATGAATACATTTCATAATTTTTTAGGAACATGCATTTTTCATCGTATAGTTCTTTTAATAATGCACAAAGAATGTTTTCCAACAAACTCAAGTATCTTTAGTTTCTCTGCAATAAGAAATCAAAAGCAGATAAGCCTTAAGTTTCATAATTGATGTTTAATACTTTATCTTATCTGGAAAAGACTGAAATATCCAATGAATTCAACTGAATTTGTCATTTAATTTAGCAAAACTTAAACGTTTCAAGTTACCAAAGATTTTGAAGTCTATCTGCGGGGTCAAATAGACCATGAAACTGAGCAAGATACATTCTACAGTTTTTGCAGAGGTCAGAATTTTTGGGACAATGTCATGAAGTCTTGCACATGTGAGATCTCCAACCAGCAAAAGAGATCAATCTGGAAAATAGTATTATAAGAAAAAATTCCATGGAGGGGCTATCCCTCTTGATCTGGGAGTTTTTACTGAGGCCAGGAAATATTACAGAAAACTTGAAACTTTCTTCCTCAGGTCTGTAGGTGGGGGCAAATTTCTTCCAGTTTTTAAGGATACGACCCAAGGGTGAGTCCAAGGGCATAGAGGGGGTTTGTTCCATAGTGGGAAAGACCAGTTGCTGATTCTGAAAGGAGCATTCCACCGAGGGGAATGGAGCTCCAACTAGTGGCCATGATTTTAGTCAGGGCATCCCACTGACTTGAAAAAGACTGGACCTAGAGTCAGTAAAGCAACTGACTCTACTATGGTGTCCTACCAAGGAGAGGGTCATGGCAAATGACAATTGCAATCCCTGCTGTGGCATCCTTTGCAACAGGGAAAGCCAGACATGGGGTGACCAGCCCAGGTCAGAAAAGGGAGGAGGTACTCAGTGTTTTGCCTATAAATCAAGATGGCAGCTGGATTTGCAGAAACACAGGAGTAAGGAGAAGGGGCAAAAGAAGCAAGGTGGCTGAGAGTTAGCTGGCATCAGGAAAAGGTTCCAAATGAATCTCTAACATGTCAGATTCACCATGGATGAACTGCAGATAGAGTGAGAGAGGAAAAGAAATGGGTCTTTTGCCCTCACAAGCATGAGTAGTCTGGCCTATTTGTCCTCAAACCTTTAGTTCACACTAGGGAGCTACCCTGGCCAAAGATCTTCAGTTGTCTGAAGAGTACTAGGGTTAGACCAGGGAATGGCTGAAAAGGGAAAGAGAAGGATCCCTCTGAAGGGCAATAGGGGAAATCTCTCACCCTTTTGGGCAAAGTTGGTCTGAGGGTCCCCCCTGGGTTTCAGATCCTCACCAAGGAATAACCTCAGCTGAAGGTCATCAGTTCCTGAAGGAGTGCTAAAGTCTGTCCACTGAAGGAAAGTTCTAAGAAATTCCTGGAGAATCTGAGGAAAGCCCTGGACCAGCAGAAGGTCCCCATAGGGCCACGAAATGTGGGGCAACCCAACTGGGTGGAGGCTGGCTGCAGAGGCAGTGAAAGAATTCACACAAAACAAAAGAGATAAAAGTTTATTGAATACCCTGCCAGTGAGCAGCAGGCAGGACAGCAAAGGAGACTATCTGCCACTGATGAACCTTTTAGATGCAAATAGTGCATTAGTTTTCTATTGCTACATAATATACTACCACAAACTTTGTGCCTTAGAACATTCATTTATTATCTCTCAGTTCTATAGATTAGAAGTTTAAGCATGGTGTTACTTGGGTTTTCTACTCAAAATCTCACAGATCTGAAATTAGCTAGCTCATGGTCCTTATTCAAGCTCATAGGTCTCTGCTTTCTTGATGGTTGATGTCTGGGGATGATTAGTGGCTTTTGTCATTTGCCCAGGTGGCCCCATCTATAACATAGTGTTTTACTTCTTTATGGCCATCAGGAGGGAGAATATCTCTCTCACTTTGAATCTCTTCCCTTAGGACAGCCCCATTCCCTTTTAAGTAATCCCCTGATGAAGTCAGGCCCAACAAAGATAATCTCCTTTCTGATTAATTCAAAGTCAACTGATTTGGGGACCTTAACATTAATCTGCAAAATCATTTGCCTTTGTCAAATAACATAACTTAATCATAGGAGTGAACTATATCTTACTCATAGTCACACTCACACTCAACATGAGGGGACTGATTATACGTGGCCTGTATATCAGGTGACAGAAATCATGAGAATCACAAATAGACTATATGATGGATTTATAGGTGCAAAGGGCCTGATTGATAGTTGGTCTACCAAAACAAACTTAAAAATACAAAGTGGATGTACATTTTTGGAGAGCTGAAATCTAACTCCTAAAAATCTAAAAACTTTCTCTTACTAGTAAAGAAAATTCTAAGTATTCCATCCAGCAAGTATTCTTGTTGAGAGGATGTTTAGATTGATGTCATCACAATGAACTGATACAATGAATCAATGTAATGTGGGCTTTATTAAGAGCACAATTGCAAATCAAAGTACATTTCACATTGTATTCTGTTTTGCCACTGCAGAAAAGTAGACTGTCCAAAAGACTGAAGGCAGTTTAAAGACATATTATTAGAAGAAAAAGTAGAAGAGTTAATAGTATGTAAACTATGATATTAAAAAATAAAGCAATCCTTAACTCCAGGGAAAATGAAAAGTAGTACAAAAAAGGAAATATAATGGTTGTCCTCTTTTTATCTTACATGTGAATAATATTTCAACATCTATAATAATGAACAGTGAGATATATTGAGAATTAGGAAGGAAAAATGTATGTATGTATGTATGTATGTATGTCATGGAAGAAGAGGTTAATCTTCCCTTCCTACTAATTAAAATGGAAAAATCAATAAATTCCAGTATAAAGATGGTAATTAGAAATCTGGAGGCAGGGGATCTCTGGGTGGCTCAGCGGTTTTGCACCTGCCTTTGGCCCAGGGTGCAATCCTGGGGTCCCGGGATGGAGTCCGGTGTCGGGCTCCCGGCATCGAGCTTGCTTCTCCCTTTGCCTCTGTCTCTGTCTCTGTCTCTCTGTCTCTGTCTCTCTCTCTCTGTCTATCATAAATAAATAAATCTTTAAAAAAGAAATCTGGAGGCAAATAAAAGTAACAACTGAAAGAGTTGGAAGTGGTTGTTACTGGAAATAAAATATGGTAGTTAGGGATAAAGAAACCTCTTTTTTCTGATAAATCATGTGGCAATGTTTGATTTTTGAAAGAATACATATTGATAAAAAATAAAAATGAAAGAAGGAAGCTAAATCGTTTATTTAGAGGCACTGAGGGTAAAATAAGGCTTTTTGGAAAAGACAGTTTCTACTAGAAGGATGTGTATTATCTCACTTAATTGTCAGTTCATTCTATGATACATGATACTTTCTACTGAAGAAATAAAAATCTCAAGAGAATAGTTGCAGTGGCCAATGTCAAGCAATTATTAATAGGAAGTGTGAATTTTCAAATCCAGGTCATTAAAATCATGACTGCCAAGTAGAAAGCTAAATACAATATTCACAGGGAAAGCTGACATCTTAGATGGAAGATGAAACATTCATAGTTTTCAAAATGTGGTAACATGAAGGAAAAATATTCCAAGTATAGATAAAAGTTTCAGAAAAACCAGAGTTAGAAAAATGAAGTAGGCTTAGAGGCAAAGTACTTATTAATTAAAAGAGTGGGAAGATGAAATTCAAGGCCATATTAATTTTTTCTGATTTATTTATTTATTTATTTATTTATTAAAGCTTTTGTTTATTTATTCACGAGATACACAGAGAGAGAGGCAGAGACATAGGCAGAGGGAGAAGCAGGCTCCATGCAGGGAGCCCAACATGGAACTTGATCCCAGGACTTCAGGATCATACCCTGAGCCAAAGGCAGATGCTCAACCGCTGAGCCACCCAGGTGTCCCTTTTCTTCTGTTTTAAATTGTAATGTTTCCCAGCCACCTTTTAAAATTCTTCATATTAACACAAAGTTGGTCATGGACAGTACTAATTGTATTTATCTGGAAGGAAATAGTAATGAGGGTATTTACAACTTACATAGGCATAAACATATACATAAATATCTACATGTTTATAGATATAATGTATCATTTAACTAATTCCTATTTCTTATCGTGCTTGGTTATTGCAGCAAACCCCATAGCTGGAGACCAGTTATCATTATTATGAAACTTATTTAATAGAAGAGAAACTGCTCCTAAAAGGCCATTATAGCTTCCCAAGTTTAGACAGTGGGTAAAAGGTACAGTCAGAATTTTAACTCAGGGCTTCTGATGCCCAATCACAATGTTCTATTATCACATACTGTCTTCTCTAAAGCCGAATAAAGGCTTTTCTATACTTACTCAACACAACCAAGTAAACTAAAAAAGGACAATACCTTACTATTGGGCAAGGTGAGATTGTTCAGACACTGACTTAGGAGTTTTATTCCTAAGTCTGTTCTCATTGATTAGTCTGAAGTCAGGCCAATGGCACAGATAGAACACAGCGTTTTGACACAGTGTTTTAAAAATTCAGCAAAATTCAAACCAAGCAACTGGAAAATTATATTTTGCAGTTGTCAAACATCTATTTAAGACTGAACATCTGAATAAACATTCAGCTATCCAGATGTTTTCAAATGGCTCAACATTTTGTGACAAGACTACCAAATATATAATCAATTGAATGCTTTGCAAATACCCAGATGTTTTAAATTTCAAATGTAGTCTAACTGTGGATAAGTTTTTTTCCTTCCTTTGTCCCATTTGTAATAGTTAACCTCTCCCATAAGATGCTTATACATGGTATACATGGTAAGGTACATGGAGAATCTTCATAGTCTCAGGTATGAAAAGTATTAATTTTCTGGCTGGATATTTATATGGCCCAAACTATGTATTACTCATCATGGGATGGTTATGAAAAATCCTAACATTTCATTTGTTATTAATTAACACTGGCCCACCCACCGGAATATGGGAGCTGATTTTGTTTTCTAAATTTCTCCTGTTTCAAGTAGTATCTATCCTTTGCATTGCAAACAATTATTATTTTCTAGAAGTCAGATCCTGTCTTCTACCTGTTAGCAACATAAGAGCACACAGAAAAGAGGAGGAAAAATAAACACATCAAGCCATATCCTTCATTGGTCTCTGCCTAATTCTTGCTTCTTTTCTTTTTTTAAAGATTTTTTTTAATTTTTTTATTCATAAGAGACACAGAGAGAAAGAGAGAGAGAGGCAGAGACACAGGCAGAGGGAGAAGCAGGCTCCGTGCAGGGAGTCCGATGTGGGACTCCATCCCAGGTCTCCAGGATCATGCCCTGGGCCGAAGGCAGTGCTAAACTGCTGAGCCACCCGGGCTGCCCTAATTCTTGCCTTTTTCAAGAGAAAATCAACTGCCAGCTCTCTTATTAAGTTCCTTTGGGAGTTTCTTGGCCTCTGAAATCTATTTATTTATTTATTTGTTTGTTTATTTATTTATTTATTTATTCTTTCATTGAGGAATGAACCCAATGAATGAACCCAAAGAATGAAACATTGTATAAAGTAATGTAATTAGTAGTCAGAAAGAGGCATAATATTGTAATGCTTTGGAGTTTAAACTCTCCTACTCTTTTTAATTCAATATTCATAGTAGCTTTGAGATATTGATAATGTGATGCTCATTTTTGTCATAAAGCCACTGTAGTTCAGAGACGTTAAGTAGCTTGTGAAGGAGATGAATCTTCAACCCAGACCTGACTCCGAATCCAGTGTTTTTTTTTTTTTTTTTCTGTCAATCAAGGTTTATAATATTGTGCTCAATGAAAATCCTGGGACTTGAGATGTTAATTAGGTGTCCTATGAAAAGGATTACTATGATTGAATGTTTGTGTCCTTCCAAAATTCCAATGTTAGAACCTCATTCCCAATGTGATGGTGTTTGGGGGTGGGGTATTTGGAAATTGGTTAGATTATGAGGGTGGAGGTCTCATAAATGGGATTAGTGTCCTTATAAAAGAGTCCCCTGAGAGCTTCCTTTCTCCTTTCACCATGTAAAGACACAATGAGAAAATGGCCAAAGATGGCTATCTGTGTAATATGAACCTGCTCACACTTTATTTATGCTTCCTCCTTTATTTTATGCTCCATCCCCATTTTTGGTTTCCATTAACATTTTATTGTTTTCTGAGGTATTGTCTTGCTCCTTTTCTGTTACTTTGTTTCTTAATAGTGTAGTCTGAGAATCAGTAGACATCAAGTCCATGGGCGCCTTGATGTTGGATTCCTCAGCATCTAGAACTGTGAGAAATAAATGTCTATTATTTATAAGCTACTCAGTCTGTGATATATTTGTTGCAGCAACTTAAATAGACTAAGGCAAAGATGTTCTTTGGAAAACTGCTTCTTATAAATTAGTTAACTGCATTTCCCGTGCTTATTTGGCTATAAAAGCTTTAGCCAAAAACACATGTAAATTCCTATAGTTCTAACATTATGTAGAACAAATTGGGAAATGGTGCACTAGCTATCACAGATTCACTCTGAATTATAGCTTATGGTCATTGATGTCAGTAAATCCTCTTTCATTTCCTTTTAGAAATGTTTTTTTCATCTCCTTGCCATCAGTCAAGATTGAGTGCTCTCATATATTTACTTGATGTGCCTCTTTTGGTTATTTTCTTATTCTTTCTTACCTGCCTAGATTTTATTTCACTAAGGCTGCCTCTTTTATTCTATGCCCCTCCTTTATTCTATGCCCCACCCCCATGTTCAGTTTTCATGAACATACTTTATTTTTTCTGAGACAGTGTCTTGCTCCTTTTCTACTACCTTGCTACTTAAAAGTGTAGTTACCAGCAGTATCAACATTGCTTGTTAGCAATGCAGAATGTAAGGCCCCAGAGCATACCTAATGAATCAGAATATACTTTTAGTCAGAGTTCCCAGGTAATCCCATGAACATCAAAGATCGAGAAATCCTGCTCTATCATAGCATTTAAGCCCTCCCTTGATTTGTCAACATTTATGTCCTCAAAGTTGTAAAAAGATTGGTTGTGAAGAGTAGGTTTCATGCTGAAGAGTGAATTATATATCGATTATTAAACATTCGCGTTTACACATACATTTATAAAACCACAATTATGTAATTTTGCTGCTACATATCTTTCAAAAGTTCTCCATAAAAGACATGACAAAGTCTAAGTTCCACAGCATGAATGACCCTCATGTTCTGGTTCTGCTTAGCCTGTCAGCCTCATTTTCACCATCTTTCCCCCAAATCCCACTCTTGTTTATGTTCCACCTATACTGACTGGAAATTGTTAAACAGTGTGATTTTTCTCTCGTCTCAGGTACCATGTCCATTCAGTCCTTTCTGCCTGGTATGGCTTTCCTATACCTCTTCACTAGGCCTACACCTACTTGTCTTTCAGGTCACGTCATAGGTGACAATGCTTCTGGGAATGATTTACTAGTCTTCTAAACACCCTACGGATTCATTTATTTCCTCAATAAATATATGTAATCAGGTACCAGCTATCTTTTTAATAGTATTTAACATAATATATTATAATTGTTTGATATACTTACTAGGTCAGAAATTCTTTAAAGATAAGAATATATTCATTCATTTAATAAATATTTATTAAGTACACTCAAATATACATTTTATAAATCGTTCCACACACTGAGGATGAAAATTCTTTATTAAGGGATAAGGGAAAGGATCCAGTTGTTATCTTTGGTGTGGTCTCTATGGGATGTTGAAGACTTCATCTTAGTCTTTTTAGGGACAGCTTCAAATCAAAAGTTTCACTCCTATATCCTCCAAGTGTCTTAAATTTTTAATTAAAAAGTATAGCTACCATAATAATCAAATTACATATTCTTATTATCTTAAGCAAAGCTTAAAATATGGGTATGTTGTGTTATAGGAGAGATTATACATCCAGGGAGGGACATAGGCTGTAGCAAAAAGGAATATGGCTGTGGGGCTAGATTTTTTGGTACAAGTCACCTTTCCAATGCTTATCTATTTCACCTTAGAAAACTTATTTCAACCTTCTCAGACTCCATTTGCTCATTTCTAAAGTGAGAATAATAATAATACTTCTAAGTTACAGAGCTACTATGGGATTGAATGAAAAAAGTGCATAGAGGGGATCCCTGGGTGGCGCAACGGTTTGGCGCCTGCCTTTGGCCCAGCGCGCGATCCTGGGGACCTGGGATCGAGTCCCACATCAGGCTCCCGGTGCATGGAGCCTGCTTCTCCCTCCGCCTGTGTCTCTGACTCTCTCTCTCTCTCTCTCTCTCTCTCTCTGTTACTATCATAAATAAATTTTAAAAAATTAAAGAAAAAGAATATTTAAAAAAAAAGAAAAAAGTGCATAGAACACTAAGCACAGGAACTGAAATGAAATAAATGCTCCATAAATGTTTACTATCTCTACTACTGCTACTACTGCTATTACTACTACTACTACTACCACTACTGCTATTACTACTACTACCACTGCTGCTGCTATTACTATTACTACTACTACCACTACTACTTGTGAATTGGATTTACATTTGAAGAAAGTTTTCAAAGTGATATACCATGACAAGAAGGTATTGCTGCTGGTAGAAAAATTGGGGTTCCTTGCCATAATATTGGAGATAATGATTTACCCTCTTTTCTTTTCTAAGAAATCAAAAGGAAACAATAGTCTTTCCTAATTGGAGCCTGCTCAGTTTACCCAAAGTCTCCCAGACCAACTCTAACAAATTGAGGACAGCCAACTACAAGGTTGTAAGCAAATTGTCATTACTTCGCAGACCATAGGAAATTCCAAAAATTGTGAAAAAATACAGACATAAAAGAATCTCATTCGACACTCAAGTCCTTGGCTTGGGACAATAACAAAAATGTTCCCAAGGACAGCAGAGACCTTTTCTATTGTTTGACTCAGCATTCCACTCAGGACTTAATGACAGAAGGCATTGCAGTTGTAATTATTCTCTTCTGGGTCCCACCCAGGCTGTCTTCCAACAGCTTCTCTGCAGCCCTGCCCAAGTTACAAGAAGAGAAAAGGCACAAAGGGGGATATTTGTGGCTAGACTGTCTCCAATTAGTCAGAATGAGAACAATGATTAGCCTTTCTTCTGGGCCAGGCTGGAAAAAATATCCTGCATTTTTGGGTGGGATGGGGAAGGAATTTTTGGCCAATGAGTCAAATTTCAACCAGGAATCTTCAGGGATCTATATTGACTGTGACTTATTTCTCCCAAAGCTATCAGAGCCCCAGAAACTCATAATAGGTATATGGCCAAGGAGAGGACCACGTGGCTCTACAACATTGCTTCTCAAAGCCTTGGGCATGTAAAGTTTACCTTGATGCTTGTTTTAAAAAAGGAAGATTTCCATCCCTAGGAACAGTCAGTAGGCCTGGAATAGAGCTCAAGAACCTGAAATTTTAACAATGACCCCTCTCCCTCAGAATAATTATATTTCAGGTGATCTACCTGGATGATGGCTGGGGACTGGCTGCTAATAGTCTGAGGTTCAGACCAGATGAAGCTAACTCTCCAGCTCATACATCGTAAAATTATGCTAAAACATTAATAATTAATAGTTAACATCAGGACTAAGGAATAATGCCCAGAATAAAAGTCAAATACCAGATTCAGTTCTAACTCCTATACCTAAGAACTGAAGATACATAAGTTTCTAAGACTCCTGTTATTAAGATGGTGAGAGAAAAATGAAGTTGTTGTTTTAAGTAAATGAGGCACTATGTGTAAATATGCTTATAAATTTTAAAATGCTCAACAAATATTTTTGCTATGGTTAATATGACTCTCAGAACCAAATGCATTTTACAGTGGAATCCTGAACATTCTAAAAATTAAGCCATAGAAAGAACTTTTGAATAGAAAGTTAAATAGAAAGGCACCTGGGTGGTTCAGTGGTTGAGTATCTGCCTTTGGCTCGGGTCATGATCCTGGGATCATAGAATCAAGTTCCACAGAGAGTCTCTGCCTCTCCCTGTATGTCTCTCATGAATAAATAAATATTTTTTTTAAAAAAAAGAAATGTTTTTTAAAAGGAAATTTAAATAGAGATTTTAGAACCACTGATAAATAGATTTTAGAACTCACTTGTGAGGGGCTCTCTAGGGTCTCCAAATCTCACTGTGTATAATAGGAATATATATTACAAATATACACATATATATGCATACATGTATACAGCCATACATATGTAATGTGTATTACTAATTCCCAATCTGTGGAACCAATAGTTCAAGGCCCCAGCATCTTCTATGACCTAAACTCACTCATTACTTTCTCTTGAAGTCCTTAAGTTTCAGTGAAAATTGATGAAAAAATCCTGTAACAACTTTTCCACTTTGTTTTGTGCTTATTAGTCAACTGCTTCTTGAATTATTTTAAGTTGTAAAGAATTTTCTAAGCCAGCTCTAAGTTTTTCTAAGTCTAGGGTTACTGGACTGCTGAATTGTTGGGGAAAGAAACAACCCTGTGATTGTGGCTCACCCCAGAATTCTGTACCTCCTGGGAAAATACCTCAGGGCCCAGCACTAGTACTGGGAATTCTCAGTTGGTACTTCTCTGTACCTTAGTACTTGAGCAAATATAGGAACCATTTAGCTATAGTGTATGTGAGAGCAGAAAATAAAAATGGGGATAAAAACTGGGGACAGAGAGGGAAACAACGTGAAGAAAAAAAACTGAGAAAGAAGAGTCCCCAAGAAACTCTAGCCAAATACGCTTAATAATTTTTACATCTGGTGGGGAAATAGCCAGGAAAGAACCCCTATGTAGGTGGTGGGACCTAAGGGAATGTCAAGTTGATGAAGCTATCATTCACATGCTCCAGCTTTGGCCCCCCTCACCCGTCCCACTCACATGCTGTTCCTTAGATCAGCAAAGGATCTCCTCTCTGCAAATGTACCTTTAAATATCAAGGTCCTCTGTAGCCCCAGTGCCTCAGTCTTCAGGAGAGCAGAGGGCTTAAGTCAAAAGGCTGCTCAGGGACAGCCACTACTAATAAGCAGAAAAGTCAAAGGAAATGGATACTTAACCTCCACCATAGCCAGTATATCACACCTCCCTCACAACCGGAGGAAGCCCCAAAGAGACTGAGGCTGGCTGAGTGCTTCCAAGCATGAGTGCTGGCAGTGCTAGATGTTGCTGACAGTTCTATGCATAGACAACTGAGGAAAGCTGGAGGGTGCAAAAGCAAGTCCAGAGTGTTTTTCACCTTTACTAATTGTGCTCTGAAGCAATTTGCTCTAAGCTCTCTCAACCCAGTTTCTTAATCTATCAAATAAAATGGATAGTTTCTGTCCCAATTCCAACAGCATCAGATTGCTAAGAGAATCGGAGTCAATATGAAATGGCATCTGGCCATCAACTCGTGATGTGTTCTTTTCCTCATTTCTATAGAGAACCTAAGAGGACATTGAGCAAAGTAAAATTTTAATGACAACATTGAGAACTGGACCTATTAACTATCTCTACTCTTCTCTGTCAATGCTCTAGTTCAATATCAGCTACTACTGAACACTTGGATTTGTGATTTTGAAAACTTGCTGATTTTCTGTTATTTGTCTCTAATAATGCGTTTTCTATAGAGGAAACATAGGAATTATGAACATCTTATTATGAAATACATTATGCATACAAAAGAGCATATATAATATAGTGGTAGAGTTTAACAATAAACAAACATCCTACTTAATACATAGATTACCATCAATACCTACAACTTCCTATGTGTCCCTTTCTGACTATATTCTCCTCCCTTTTCCTAAAAGCTAACCACAGTGCTACATTTTATGATTTGTTTACTTTTCTTTATATAATTACTATAAAAGTATGTGTCCTTAAATAATAAATCGATTGGTTTTGTCTCTTTATTCAACTTCATTTAATGGAATCATACTAAGTATTCTTATCTGCTTTCTCTTGTTCAGTGTAGGGTTCCTGAAATTCATCCATATTGACACATACAGTCTTTTAAATTTTATATTTGTATAGTATTCCACTGTATACCTAACCATAGATTATTATGCCTTCTTCTACTGATGGATATAAGGGTTATTCCGGTGTTTCATTTGTATATCTTCTCTGGTACACATTTCAGAGTTTTTCAAGGAATATTTCTAGGAGTGGAATTGCTGGTCTTGAGGTCCACATACATCTTCAGCTTTAACAAATAATACAGAAGTGTCTACCAATGGAGTGATTATACCAATTTATGATTTCACCAACAGTATATGAGTTCCTTATGTTCCATAACCATACAAGCATTTGGAATTATCAGATTGTATAGTTTTGGCCAATTTGTTAGTTTTAATTTGCATTTCCTGATTATTAATGAGGGTGAGTATATTAAGATATGATTATTGGTACTTTATGGTCTTACTTTATGAGTTACTTGCTAATATGGTCTATTTTTATATTAGGTTGTTTATTTTCTTGTTTATATATTCTGAATGCTAATTCTTTTTCAGTTATGTGTTGCAAGTATCTTTGTTAGGTGTGTATCTTTTCATTTTATTTATGATACCTTTTGATATAAAATAATTAATTTTAATACAAAATTTATCAGATATTTTCCTCTATAGTTTACATATTATGAGTCTTATATAATAAATCTTTTCCTACCCTAAGGTTATAGAGAATTCTACTGTATTGATTCTAAAAACTTTAAGCTTTGCATCCCAAACTTATTCTATCTGAATATTTTAAAAACATTTTTTGTCACAAAGTGCATTCATATGTAGAAAAGTACATAAAATGTAAATAAATAAATAATCACAAAATGGTCACCTATGTAGCCACCTCCCAGGCCAAGAAATAGAAGATATGTCTAGTCCTTCAGAGTAGTCCCAATTTTACCTCCCTGTTACTATTCCCTGCCTACCTCACCAAGTATAGCTACTGTTGTGACTTGTAACCTAATAGATTGGTTTTGCCTATTTCCAAAGTTCATGCAAATGGAATCAAAAGGTATGTAATGTTTTGTAGTCAGTTTCTTTAATTCAACAATATATTTTTGATGTTCATCTATGTTGTTGCATTTAACAGTAGCTTGTTCATGTGTCTGTTGGCCATTTGTATGTTTCTTTAAGAGATGTCTGTTCTTGATTTCTGCCCATTTCTTGACTGTATTATTTGTTTTAGGGGGTCTATTGTCTGAATGGTAAGTCATCAGAAAGGGAGAAAAACCATGAGAGACTCTTTACTTTGGGAAACAGAGTTGCTAGAAGGGAGGTGAGTAGGAGGAATGGGGTAATTGGATGATGGGCATTAAGGAAGGCACTTGATGTAATGAGCACTGAGTGTTATACACAATTGATAAAATATTGAACATTGCATCTGAAACTAATGATGAACTATCTGTTAGCTAATTGAAATTAAAGCCGGGTGGCTTAGTGGTTTAGTGCTGCCTTTGGCTCAGGGCATGATCCTGGATACCCTGGATGGAATCCCATGTCAGGCTCCCTGAATGGAGCCTGCTTCTCCCTCTGCCTGTGTCTCGGCCTCTCTCCCTCTCTCTGTGTGTCTCTCATGAATAAATAAATGAAATCTTTTTAAAAAATAACTCATTTGTTGATTTTCATTAGGATATGAATACATATATACATATGGATACATTTTTGAATGAATTATAGTACAATTTGTCCACTTTGCTGTTGATGACACTGTTATTGTTTCCAGTTTCAGTTATTACCAATATTTATCAATATCTTGTAAATGTCTGTTGGAAAATATGCAGTATTCCTGTTTGGTATATACCTAGGAGTAGAATTTCTGGATAATAAAGGACAGGTATGCATAGCTTTAGTAGATACTTTGAGATTTCTGAAATAGTCATACCAATTTACAATTCTAACTGCAGTGTGTGAGGGTTGTGGTTGTGTCAGACTATACGAATAAATGACATTGTTAGTCTTTAATTTGAGTCATCTCATGGATATGTAGTGGTACCTTGTTTGGTTTTAATCTGCAACTTCCTAATTAATAGTAAATATGAGCACCTCTTCATATGTGTATTGATCTACTGGATATCTTCTTTATAATTTCAAGTCTTCCCCTCCATGAATTTAGTATATCTCTCTCTGCATTTAAACCTTCTTTAATAACTTTCAATATAATATTTTCAATATGGGCTTGCATATTTAGCAAAAGAACTTATATCTGCTGTTGTTGTTTTATACTCTTTAAAACAGAGTATAAAGAGTATACTATACAGAAATGCAAATGGCTTTTTATGTTGATCTTATATCAGATAAGCATTCTGTTTTCTCCTAATACATCTAGATTATATTTTCTTTTCTACATGTTATATTAACTACTACGACTGATACTTTTGTCTTTTTTCCCCACATCTTATGCCTTATTTTCTTTTTCTTACATTTTTCTGTTGATAAGGATTTCCAGTATGATACTGAATACAACTGATGATGTCAAACATAGTTTAGGGGAATATTTTTAACATTTTACAATAAACTATTTATTTTAAGTTTTACAAATATCATTTAATGTTAAAATGTTCTCTTTAAGTGCTGGTTTGACAGAAGTTCTAATCATAAGTGAATACTGGGCTTTGTGTGTATGTGTGTGTGTTTTGTTTGTGTCTATTGAAAAGAATAATATAATTTTTCTTGCCTATTTTGAGATGGATTACATCAATATATTGTTTTCTCATTGCTGAACTAAACTGAATTCTGAAATATTCACTACCTGGTCATAGTGGGGTATTTTTTCCCTCATGTATGGCTAAATTCAGTTGCTAATATTTAAGATTTTGGCATACATGTTTATAAATGAATTTGACATGTAATATTTCTTTCTCATTTTTTAAAATGTTTTTGTCTGGTTTTGATATCAGGAGTATACTACACCATGATTGTTTCTTCCTTGTCCTCAGCCCCACATGATCTGGAAGAAGTTTTGTGTTATTTGTATTTTTTTAATACATAGATGTTTTGTAAAAGTTCCCTACAAAAATTTGTGCCTATTATTTTCATTATAGGATGTTTTTAAAACTACTATTTAATTTCCTCAGTGGTTATAGAATTATTCAGGTTTTCTATTTCTTGTTGAATACAGTTAGTAATTTATATTTCTTCTAGGAATTAAATATTTCATAAGTTTTCAAATGTGTTGCAACAAGTTATTCATAATTTCATTTTATTATCTTTTCATCACTGCTACAATTATAGTTATGTTATACTCTTTTAAAATCTAAAATATGTACTTTCTGTCTCTTTTTCTTAGCAACATTATTTATTTTCTTCTACTTTACAAGTGCATTCTGTTGTTCTTTGTTCTTACTAAGTTGTATGCATAGTACATCAATTTTCAAACTTTCTTCTCTTCCAGTACAAGTAGGCAAATCTATACATTTTTAAACTACCATATTAGCTTATCCCACAAATTTTTACATATGATGTTTTTCTTCATGCATAGTTCTAATAATTTCCACTGCAATTTTTTTTGTTAATCTAGGTTGCATAGAAGTGTGTTTTAAAAATTCTAATCTAGGGGTGCCTGGGTGGCTTAGTTAAGCATCCAACTCAATTTTGGCTCAGGCCATGATCTCAGGGTCCTGGTGAGTAGGGACAAATAGGAATAGGTAGGGAGAAATAGGTAGTGGGCTACCTGACCAGGCTCACAGAAATCCCACATGTGGAGAAACATTATAGACAAGATATTTTCATGATAGTTACAAACAAAACTAGAAATAAGGGAACATAAGGAGACCAACCTTGTTGATCTTAAATGTTATAGACAAGGTGTTTTCATGAAAGTTACAAATTGACCACTGAAAGTTACCAAACTCCAAAGGAGAAGTAAATACGGTGCTACTAGTGGTGACTTTAAGATTTAAGTTCCCTGGTCAGTTTTTTATAAAAGACCAACCATAAAAGCCCTAGTAGCAGCCCCCTTGGGACTCCTCTCACTCAAGAGAGTTTTTTTCCTTTCCTTTCTGTTCTCACCTTCACTTAATAAACTTTCATTTCATTTCATCCTTTTGTGTCTACAAGATTCATTCTTTTACTCCATGAGACAAGAACCCTACAACACTGCAATACTGGGGTGAGCCCCAGGTCAAGGTCTGCACTCAGCCAGGTCTGTTTGAGGATTCTCTCTCTGTCCCTTACCCTGCATGGATGTACTTTCTTTCTCTTTCTCTTTCTCACTCTCAAATAAATATTTTTTAAAAAGTGAGTGGGGAAAATCAGAGAGGGTGACAAAGCATGAGAGATTCCTAACTCTGGGAAACAAACAAAGGGTAGTGGAAAGGGAGGTGGGTGGGGAATAGGGTGACTGGATGATGGGCACTGAGTGGGGCACCTTACAGGATGAGCACTGGGTGTTATATATGGGCAAATCAAACTTCAATATATATTTTTTTAATAAAAAAATAAAATCTAATCTGAAAATAAAAAGTCCTACTACAGGAAAATTTTAAAATAAATGAGAAATTAAACTTTAAAATTACATTTTGAAACTATTTTCAAATAAATAACATAACCATTTATATACATACAACATCAGTTGTGTCTTTTCTATACATGAACAATGAACAATCTTTAAAGGAAATAAAGAAAACAATTTTATTTACAATAGCATAAAAATATAAAATACTTTAGAATAAATTTAACCCATGAGATGAAAGACTTGTACACTGAAAACTATCAAACATTGCTGAAGGAAATTAGAGAAGATGCAAATAAATGGTGAAACATCCATGTTCATGGATCAGAAGATTTAATATTATTAAAATATCAATACTATCCATAGAAATCTACAGATTTAATGCAATCTTTATCAAAATCCCAGTTGCATTTTTGGCAGAAATACAAAAATCATCCTAAAATTCACTTAGAATTTCAAGGAACCTATAATAGTCAAAGGAATCTTGACAAAGAAGTTAAAAGTCTCAAACTTTCTGAATTTAAAACTCATCACAAAGCTACAGTAATCAAAACAGTGTGGTAAGGCATGCAGACAAAATCATAGACTAATGAAATAGGTTAGAGAGCACCAAAATAAATCCTTGTGTAGATGGATATATATTCCAATTAAAATGGGCAAAGGACCTAAATAGACATTTCTCTAAAAGAGATATACAAATGGCATGGCCAACAAGCATATGAAAAGGTGTTTAACATCACTAATCATTAGAAAAATGTAAATCAAAACTACAATGTAATTTTGCCTTACATCCATTAGCATAGTTACTATTAAGAAAAAATAACAAGTGTTGGTGAGGATGTGGAGAAATTGGAACTGTTGTGCATCATTGGTAAGAATGTAAGATGGAGCAACCACTGTGGAAAACAGTAAGGCACTTCCTTAAAAAATTAAAAATAGAATTACCATGTAATCCAGAAATTTCACTTCTTCAGTATATATCCAAAAGAATTTAAAGCAGTGTCTTAAAGAGATATCTGAGCATGTATGTTTATATAGCAGCATTATTCACAATAGCCAAGTATCCATGGACGGATGAATGGATAAATAAGATGTGGCACATACATACAATGGAATATTAAAAAGGAAGGAGATTCTGACACATGATACAACATGGGTAACTTAAAGGTCATTATACTAAGTGAAATAAGCTAATCACAAAAATAATACTGTATGATTCCATATAATTGAAGTATCTTAAAGTAATCATAGAATCAAAGTGTAGAATGATGGGTTATCTGGAACTCCTGGAAGAGAGAAATGAATAGTTATTGTTAATTAGTATAGAGTTTCAATTTTGCATGATGAAAAGTTCTGGAAATTGGTTGCACAATAGTGTGAACGTACTTAACACTACTGAACTTTACATTTACAAATAGTTAAGACTGTATATTTTATGTATTTTAACACAATTTTAAAACTTTTTATGAATATGGTTAAGCCAATAAAATTTGTGGTGGACCAAATGTAAAATAAAACCAAAACCAAAACAAAACTATAACCTCATTTATCACCCATAGTATTGTCAAAACTGAAAAAAAAGCATAACATATTCTGTTCTCAAGGCTTTGGGGAAATAAGAACGGTTACATAGTGTAAATGGGAATGCAAATTGGTATTTACCTTCTTGGCAGGAAGTTTAGAAACACAACTAAGACAGGTGTTTACCTTTTGACTCAGTAATTTCATGTCTAAAAATTTACCTTAAAGCTTCCCTCCAACAATATGAAAATAAATGTGCATAGGCACCTGAGTGGCTTAGTCAGTTAGGCATCTGCCTTTGGTTCAGGACATGATCCCACGGTCCTGAGATTGAGCCCTGCATTGGGCTTCTTGCTCAGCCAGGAGCCTGCTTCTCCTTCTCCCTTTGCCCTGCCACTCCTCCTGCTTATGCTCTCTCTCTGTCAAATAAATAAATAAATAAAATCTTTAAATAAATACATGAAAAAAGTGCACATTACAGCTTTGTAATTGCAAAATGTTGGAAATACTCTAAATTCTTAAATACAGGAGAGTAGTAGAATAAACTATGGTATATCTGCACGTTATACTTATAACTTATACATGCAGTGTTTTATAGAATAATAGAATAGAATATAGAATATAGAATAATAGAATTTTATAGAATAGAATAGAATAGAATAGAATAGAATAGAATAGAATAGAATAGAATAGAATAGAATTGAATAGTAGAAGTATTCTCCCACGTGTAAAACTTAGATTCTGGGCCTAGTGTAGGAACATTTCACTAGCTTTTCTGTTTGTTGCCATGTCATTGTCCAGATTTTTACTGCTATCAGTGTTATATAGATGTGCTAGTCTTACCATTATTGAGTGTTATAATGATAATTTGAAGAATCTAGCTTCATATAAAATGTAAAATCTAGCTTCATATAAAATCTAGCTTCATGTAAAATGACACCATCAGTTTGCTTCGATTTACACTACTCTAGTAAATGTAAAGAATATAAAGGATAAGCAATGCTTATATTTGTTTTCTATTTGTGCTCATCTTTGGATTTTTGGATTTGGGGAAGTCTAAGAAAAAAGAGTCATCAAAAGATAATATGGCTTCAACAAGTAATTCATATATCTATCATCGAAATGAGCACTTTTGAAGAATTACTGAGTATATTATTATTAATGAATAATGGCATGCCCAGCATGTTTGACACTCCATCCTCTATGACAAAATTATTTTCAGTGATAGTCATTAATTAAAATGAATAATAATGGTAAAAAATCAGGAAAGATATTTTTTCAGATATCTCACAGACCTTAGGATTTAATTTCTACCCAGTTTAAAGCAGTTACAAGGTTGGATTTTAATTTTTTTTTTTTGTTCCAGTATCCACAGTCTACAACCAAAACAAAACAATTATTTCAGTCTTGAAAAAAACTGGCCTCTTTTTTTCAGTGTTTGATAAAGATTTATAAAGTCATGAAGTTGTCATGTGTTGACTGCTTCCTTTCCTTGTCTTTGAACTGCAGAGAAAGGTCCATATTTATTCTGAAAAGGTTCACTTCCTTTCTTAACCAGATTAACATTTTTCATCTGGAAATGGTATTGCCCAAGCAGGAATATCAAAATAGATTAAAATATCATTCACTGTCTTCTCTTCATCAAAGTCTTGGCTTTACTCATGCTCTTTTCTTCTCCTTTATTTTTTCCTTCAATTCTGTCAGTGTGGATGCTAACATTTCCTTTCTCTTCCTTGGTGTCAATGGTTATAGAAAATGATTCATTGTTGTCTTTCATCCCTGTGTCATCTGAATCTTGTGTTGTTTCTAGCATCCATGCTTTGGATTTGCCAACTTGCACTCCACAATTTTCATAAACTTTATGCAATGTTGCAGGCATTACATATTTCAAAATAGATCCAGACATTGTTGCAATCGCCTCTCTTTTTAAAAAATTTTCTTTGTTGGGCTCTACTGGGTTGTTGCCCTTTCATGTTGGTATGGGTTTCTCACTTAACATTTCTTCACCAAGTTCAGAAAAAAATTTTAAATACTTGCTGGTTTCAGAATAATATTCCAAATGGTCCATTAGGTTTCTGTAGGACAAAAGTGCATAATTTGATAGTTTTTTAATCAATCTGGCAATTTTAACCTAGGTGTTTTTATCAATATCTTATGTAAAATAATTTATGGAAATAATTGACTAGTACAACCAGAATATCTCTGAAAGGGTCAATTTATATAATGACTAAATTGTAACCACTAGAGTAATGTTCTATTTTCTAGATTTGTTCTTTGGCTTAAAAACAAATAGTGAACAATTTAAAAGGGAATACTTTTAAAGTTTTTTTAGCTATTTTCCAAGATCATTTAAAATTTTTATACATGAACTAAATTTTGCACTTTCCAAAGAAAAATATTACACCTCACAATTTTCACTTTGTGTTAAATTTAAATTTTAAACACAAATAATAATTCCATGTGGTCATATAAAATGACACAATGGAAGTAATTGAAGTTCTGTCTGCTGTTTACTACAATCACAATGCTATCACTGCTTATTTCAAATCTACAGTTAAAATGCAGGTATATATAGTATTAAAAGAATTACTGATGAAATTCTACTAAAAGTGCACTCAAATTATTCTGAATTTTATTTTATTCCAGCACATAATGATTATATTAAAACAAATGAACTTTAACTCAATTTTATTTTGTTTATAATTATTCTCAAAAAATAATCCCCCCCCCCCTTGGTTGCCTAGCAAGGATTGATTTCGATGCCTCATCCCAGATAGGCCACTATTAAAGAGTAATACTTGAATCATTTACTAAATTCATATCTCTATTTCTTCACATATTATTTTCTACTGTTCCTCTCTCTCTTACCCATGGAGGACTCCAGGTAATGTATGTTAGACTTTTTGATATAATTCCACAGGTTTCCAAGAATCTATTCATTTATCAGAAAATTTTTTATCTTTGCTGTCCAGCTTGAATACTTGATCTTCAATTTCACTAACTCTTTCATCAGCTCCATTTTGTAATTAAGCCCATCTAGTAAATCTTCTACATTTCAAGTATTGTATCTTTTAGTACTACTCTCTTCCTTTTTTATTTCTCTGCTAAGAATTTTGTAATTTTATCCATTATCAGAATATTTTCATTTACTTTGTTAAGAATAATTATAATACTTACTTTAAAATTTGGGGGGTGATCCCTGGGTGGCTCAGCAGTTTGGCACCTGTCTTCGGCCCAGGACGTGATCCTTTAGTCCTGGGATCGAGTCCCACGTCCGGCTCCCTGTATGGAGCCTGCTTCTCCCTCTGCCTGTGTCTCTGCCTCTCCCTCTGTGTCTCTCATGAATAAATAAAATCTTTTTTAAAAGTTTTATTTTATTTAAAAAATATCTATTCTGACATCTGAGTCATATCAGGATTGATCTCCACTGACTGTCTTTTTGAGAGGTGGTCAGGTTTTCTTATTTCCTTCCATGTAACAAACTTAATTTTTTTCCATGTTAACAAATTTAATATCTCATGGACATTGTGAATAATATGCTATAGAAACTAGATTGTTTTACATTACTCTGAAGACTGCTGATTTGGTGTGTGTGTGTGTGTGTGTGTGTGTGTGTGTGTGTGTGTTTTAGCAGGTACTTGACTTTACTGGACTTATACAGGAAATTGTCTCCCTGTGATGAGTGACAACTTAAATAATCACAGTTCGATTCTTTTTGCTTTAACCGGGCTGCTTAGAATCTAGTTTTGAATGCATAGTCCAGGAGGAGTAAGCCAGAGATTAAGCTAGAAGCTATCCAGAAGCTTTAGGGATACTCTCTCTTTGGATTTCTCCTTTCCAAAGAAATCATCCTTACTTTCCAATAATTGATTGCTCCAAATTTTGTCCTCTGGTTATTTAAGCCAATTAATCTCAGATACTCCATCACAGATCTGGCTTTCCTACACAATGTGGCTTGGGGCCTATCATTGTAAAAGTTATAAAAATAGGAAACTCACCCTGTGACATCTCTTTCCAAGCATCATCCTCTCCACTGTGTCCCTGTTTTGGGTCCATCATCAGTTCTTTCAGAAAGGTTTTTTTTTTTTTTTTTTTTTTTTTCCTGGAGTTTATATTGGCTGTCTCTGGGAGAGTTTTCCAATAGGAGCTACTTGGCCATAATAACTCATATCTCTCTTTGAGGATCTCTGTTTTCTTCTTCCTTTACTCTCCCCATTCCAACATTATTTTCCTTCTTTCTTACCTTGTTTCAGTAAATGTTTTCTTCTAGGTTGTATATTTGAATGAGAGCTAGCTTCATCATAAGTGCTAGGGTCTCAAGGCCTATGTATATGTTTGCTGTGTTGTTATAACAAAATACTAGGTGGCTTAAACAACAAAGATTTATTTCTTCACAATTCTGGTAGCTTTAAGTCAAGATAAAGGTGTTAGCAGGTTGGTTTCTTCTGAGGCCTTTCTCCTTGGCTTGCAGATGGCTGTCTCCTCATTGTGCTCTCACATGGACTTTTCTCTGTGCATGTACTTCCTGCATATGTCTCTGTGCATCTTAATCCTACCTTTCTATAAGAACACAGATTGCATTAGACCCCACCCAAATGGCCTCATTTTAACTTAAGTATGTCTTTAAAGACTTTATCTCCAAATACGGTTACATTCTGAGGTACTGGAGATAAAAGCTTCAACGTACAAATTTGGGTTGGGGGAGGGGGAACATGTGAATTCAGCTCATAACAGCTTGGCATCCATAGAATTTTTTCAAGCACTATTTTTACACAATATTTTTTACTGCATAGTGGTAATTTTACCTAGAAAAACCCCATAGCCATTGGGTTTTCTTATTGGTTCTTGGGATGTCTCCATCTCATCTTTGTCTATCTTTTCCTTTTCCATCTTCCTTCCAAACCTCAATATTATAAAACCATTAATTTTGTAGGCTTTACTAAAGGCAAAGCCCCAAAGCAAGTATCCTCAATCTGAGGGGCCTGGCTTAAAGCCTCATTAGTTCTGTGATGTTAGTTTGAACAGCTTTTCCAAAACATGAGCAAGATGCCATGAGGCATGAAGTGCTGATAGTGCCAAATTTGAGCAAGAGTTCAGAAGCCCTGCTCTGGCGGATAAAGCTGGAAGTTAAGAGCTCTTTCTCTATTGAATGACTCTGGTGATGGTAATGAAGAGGAGGAAAAATAAGTAGATAACATTTAGGGTAATTCCGATTTTAAATTATTGAGATTCAAGGTTTTTTTGCTTTCTATGGGACTAATTTTAAACTCCGTCAGCTTGATAGTTAAACTCTTCTACAAATTAGATTCCATTTGCTTTTCTTATCTTTACTACAATTACTCATACCCCACAGAAAAACTCAAACTAATCTAGATTATTCATCCCTCAGGTTTACTCTTGCCTTTATCCTGTTGCTTATTACTGTGTATTTACTCTCTAATATTCTTATTTTATTTTCTTCATCTTCTGGAAATCCTACTTCATCCTTCATAGTTCAGATAAAATCCTATATCTGTCATTGTGTTTCTTGGATTACTTTAGTCCACAGTGAAATATACTTCAGTGCTGTCACTTATTGCCTCTATGAACCTCAAGTCTTCATTTACAAAAAAAGTTCTTGTTATCCCTAGTTTATAGGATTGCTTTGAAGATTACAGACAATATATGTTTCAAAGTTTCATTTATTTATTTGAGAGAGAGCAAGAGCCCATGCTCATGTTGGGGGAGGAGCAGAGGGAGAGAATCCCAAGCAGACCTCCCACAGAGTGCGGAGTGGAAGTGGGGTTCAATCTCAAGACCCATGAGGTCAGGAGTTGGATGCCTAACCAATGGAGCCTTCCAGGCACCCCAGATTACAGATAATACATTTAAAACAAAACATAATATCAATTAAACAGAATTTATTTTGTGCCATACATTTTTCTACAGTCAATAGGAGATCCAAAATTTAAACCCAATAGGCTCCATAGCCTATACATTCTCATAACAAATATACTATGTTACTGAGCTAAAGATGGCATTCAATTCAATAGCTGCTATTATTATTTTTACCATGTATATCTACTGAATTTCTCATGAATCCATTTCTTATTTTACTGAAAAGATTTTTAGCCCTTTGAGAACAGGGACATTGAGATATATATATATATATATAACTAAATTTATATATATTATATATTTCCTTTTACAGCATTGTGTTTGCATAGGATATACCTAACAATATTTGTTAAATAAGTGAATAAATGATGAACCATTTACAGAGAGATTATTTACCTGACTTTAAAATCATTAAAGTGATTTTACCTCTCACCACATCCTTCTTGGAAAAAAATCAGAATATTCATACAGTGCCTGCTTCTAGATCAAATAAAAATTCCCCCAAGAGTTTGAACTTCAGTATTATTATTGATTGTTTCTGTGAACTCCTGGAGATATCATTCTTAAGCACTATACCAGGTTTTGCATTCCTTAGAGCCTTTCCCATCAGGATCTATATTTAGTAGCTTCCTGTGGCTGCTGGGGAGAAGTTGAAACCCCAGTCCTGATCAGAGTGAGCAAAGATTCTAAAGGAAAATAAGACTCGGATGACCCACAACAAATTCAATACTCTGGATTTGACTAAAGTATAAACTACTGAGCTAACAAGTAAGATATGTGTAACAAAAACTTGCTTCAAACTGACTTTTTTTTCCCTCACATTTTGGAATATATAGGGCTGGCTGACTCTGGCCTAATTTGACTAGCAGTGTGAAGGAACTTCTGTGTAATATTTAACATTTCCAGTGACTTTGGCATTAAGCCTGGACATTTTGTTTCTTAAGAAACAGTTTTCTTTACACATCTGTCCCAATGACTCTGTCATCCTTGCTTCTAATCATAAAATGTCTCAGTTCTGAACATCATCAGGCTGAGTCTTTCATTTCCTAATGACATATCTGGGGACTTCCCTCTGTTACCTACTGGGGCCAAACTGTGAATTCAGGGTCATAGGCCCAGTTCTTTAAGTGGGAAGTTAGAGTAATGTCTCCAAGGATCCTGTTTCTTCTCTCAGTCTGGGAATGGAATCAAGCCCGACAATTACCTTGTCAACCTTTTCTCCAAGAGCCAAACCAGTTTTCCACACTGTGCATGGTATAAAAATATCAAACTTATTCTTCTAAAATTATTGTGTTATTGTGTAATTTTGTATTTTCACAATATTTACAAACATAATTATATAATTATAATATAATAATTATAACCATATTGTAGCCTTTTAATATTTTAATTTAAATATAATTTTTTAAAATTAATTTTTATTGGTGTTCAATTTACCAACATACAGAAAAACACCCAGTGCTCATCCCGTCAAGTGTCCACCTCAGTGCCCGTCACCCATTCCCCTCCAACACCCGCCCTCCTCCCCTTCCACCACCCCTAGTTCAGATGCAATGAAACGTCGGGACACCTGCACCCTGATGTTTCTATCAGCAATGGCCACAATAGCCAAACTGTGGAAGGAGCCTCGGTGTCCATCGAAAGATGAATGGATAAATATAATTTTTTGTATATTTTTTATTGGAGTTCGATTTGCCAAAATATAGCATAACACCCAGTGCTCATGCCTTTTATAGAAATTGGTATAAATGTAATTATATAGCATTTAGTGTTTTGTATCTGACTTATTTAACAGAGCATAATGATTTTAATATCCATCCTCATTATTTTTTGTGTCAATAGATCACTCCTTGGTAGTCCATAGTACATATATACTACCTTTTGTTTATATATTAAGTATGTAATAGACATTTGAGTTGTTTCAAAGTTTTGAGAGTGTTATAAATAAAGCTGCAATGACTATATAAATATAAGTCTTTGTGTGAAACATATATTTTTGTTTTCTCTTGGGTAAATTCTTCAGAGTGAGAAGGGTAGTTTGCTTGGTAGGTAAATGTTGAATTTTTTGAGAAACCATCAAATTGTTTTCCAAATTGACCATACCACTCTGTAATCCCTCCAGAAACATATGAAGGTTTCAAGCTGTTCCAGTACATCCTTAACTAACCTTTAATATAGCTTGTCTTGGTAACTTTAGCCATTATAGTTGGTACACAGTATTGACATACTGACATTGCGATTTTAACTTGTACCTTTTTGATAATTAATGATAATTAACATCTTTACATGTGCTTATATATCATTACTGTATCTTCTTTGATAAATGTCTATTCAAATTTCTTGTCCATTTCTTCAGTTGATTTGTCTTAATAGTTAGCTGTAAGAATTCTTTATGTATTCTGGATACAAGAAAATTACCAGGTTTTTGTCTTGTTTTGTTTTACAAATATTTCTCCTTCCGTGGCTTACTTTTGCATTGTATTCATAGTTTGAATTTTGAGGAAATCCAATTAATCAACTTTTTTTCCTTTATAGCTGGTGTTTTTCTATCCTAAATAAAGATTTTCTTTTATGTTCTCTTCTAGCAATGTTATAGTTTTAGCTGTTACATTTTGGTCATTGATCCATTTTGAGCTAGTTTTTAAAAATATATGGCACAAAGTAATGGTCTATGTTCCTGTTTTTACATATGGCTATACAATTGCTCCAAAAATGGTCTGGCCAGTACAGGAAACCTCCTTGCCATTCATTGACCTGCAACTGTACTTTCTCCAAGGAGATCTGAACTCTGGCTTTGGGCAGTGATTTGCCCCTCAAAGTGTGTTCTTACTTAGGAAGTTTCCTTGTCTGGCATTATCTGTACATCTTATTCTATACATCTTATAATTATACTTTTCTCATGGCATTCTAGTTGTTTATACTAAACTAAACAATAGACTAATATCAACTAGGAATTATACCTAATTTTTTGTACTTGTTTTCTTTCTCCTGATGAATTCACCTTTTTGCCATTATGAGATTTCTCTTTATTTCTAGTAATACTGCTTGTTTTTAAGTCTATCTTGTATGATATTAACACATCAAGGCCATATTTCTTTTATGTATTGATTAGATGATACATATTCTTCCATTGTATTACTCTCAAACTATCTCTGTCATGCGTAAAGTGTCTTACACTTCTAAAGATATGTTCTGTCTTACTTTCTAATGCAATTATCAGTATGGTTGGTTTGTGTCTGCCATACTGCCTTTTTTTAATGGCATATGTTGGTTGCTACTGTTATTCCTTTTTCTCTCCTTTTCAATCTTGTGTGGATTGAGAATTTTTAAAAAATGTTTAGTATGTCCTATTCTGGCTTATTAATTCTAACTTTCTGTTTTATTTTTTTAAAGTGATTTCTGTAGAGTTTTGAAGCAATCATAATCAACTCTGAATTACAATTATATCACTTCATGTATAAGGTAAGACCCTTATAACAGTATGCTATAATTATCCTCCTCTCATTACCTGTGCTATTCTTATTATACATTTTATGTCTAAATATACTAAATCTCACAAAACATTGTTTTTGTTTGTTTGTTTGTTTGTTTTTGCTTTAACCAGACAATACTCTTCTCACAAATTAGGAAATGAAAAATATACCTCTTATAGTTGCCAACATATTTGCCATTCTCAGTATTCTGCAGATCTGAGTTTCCATTTAGTTTCATTTTTCTTCACTCTGAGGAACTTCTATTAATAACTCTAATAGTGCAAGTCTCCTGGAAAAACTCCCTTAACTCCGTTTAATCAAAAATGTCTTTACTTTGCCTTCATTTTGTGGAATATTTTCACTGGAATTGAAATTCTAGGTTGATTCCATTTTCCAGTAATTTAAAAATTTCATTACACTATCTCTGGCTTTCACCATTTTTTAACCAAATTCTTGATGTAGATAGTGCTCCTATCTCCTATTTTCGGGAGGAGGGAGGAGGAGGGGGGGAGAGAAAGTCTAGATTACTACCCAGGCCCTAATGCTTTTGCCAAAAGCTTCTTAAACCTAAACTTTTCTCCATAATAATGAGCTATAGAAGCAATCATTAGTATTATTATTTATCATTACACTTGAAAAGAATATGCCTACTCTTGTAAGCACTTTAAAATTAGATCTGAAATCCTCCCAATGGCTTTGCAAGATGGGTATCATTATACTTCATAGAAAATGATCTGAGGCTCAGAGAAGTTCCATACTGGATCTGCCTGTCTGTCTACAAATCTCATGCATTTGGTATTATCCACATTGCTTTTTGTCTCTGGATGGCTTATCTATGAATGAACACTAAAGACCCAATAGGCAGTCCTGATATAATGCATGATCAGTGCCTCTCATAAGCATGGTACCTTAATAAAAATGACCCAAGATGCATTGGTATCTGGTGTCAACAGCTCTTTCCACACATTTCTACATAACCAAGTAACCACTCTAATCTAGGTTATCATATAAGCTTTAGTTATAGAAAAAAAAGTGGGGTTATCTACCCATTATACATATTTCTCTGTAAATATTTCTGAAAAAGATAGTATTTCTCACACAGCACTCCCATAAGATTAGAGTTTTACTTTGTTTTGTACTATACATATATATACCTGATCCTGTCTGATCAGATAAAGCTCAAGTGTCCATGACCCAGAGCTTCAACTCCCCTGGAAGGGCTGCAGAAAGTGTACACTTCAAATCATGCTCTTCTTGGCTGTGAAATCTTTCCCCCATGGTTGAGAGATTTTTAAAAAATTCTGACACACATGAATCAGTTGCTGCCTCAACCTTGACAAGACCTAGAAGATTTTAGGCTAGAGTCCATTCTGTTAGGTTAGCTCTTGCTTTGCAATGAGGTTAGGCCATTAGATATTATAATGAGGGCCCAACTTGTACATTCTCACTAAAGATTAATTTGGCTTCCTTGCAACATCTGTGTTCTGCTGACTCCTATCTGTTCCCCCAGGCTGTAGGGCCAAACACATCCATCATCACAGACAGGCCCTTGGAAGCCACCCCTTGCTGTTGCTTCTACATATCAAAGAATGAGTCAACTCAGGCAGGGAGACTCCTGGAATAGCCTGTCCCAGGGGCTCCCTCTCCTCAGAAACCCTTCCCAGGTCTCCCCACTCACCTTTTGGGACTGAATCTTGTGAAGGCAACAATACAGCTGAGTCCTTGAAAGCACGGCAAATGGAGCATGTTGAAAGGTGGCTTTACAGAGGCATTACAGCCACCCGGAATCTGGCATTTCTGCCATAGCTCCCTACCCAAAATAGCAACTGGTGAAATTTAACCTGAACACTGTTGTCAAAAACAAGTGTGAGTATTTTAGTTAATGTTTGGAAGCCATCCCATCTGTGAATGTGGGTTCACCCGGAGGCCCAGTGAGGGATTTCAAGAGCCTAGCTGTGTCCTGGGCTTTTGCCCTAAAGCTTTCCTTGCTTGTTGACAGAGTGCTGCAGGTGATTAGGGAACTATTCCAAGTGTGCAGTTAAGAGAGGAGCTGAGAGAAATCCATAGGCACTGGCAGTCTTCAGAGCCACAGCTCCACACACTGGGCACACACCCTTCAAATAGGTTGTCTGCATGAATATGGATGACTGCCCTGTGTTCAGTGTGCTTGCAAGGCCCAGACTTCCAGAGGCAGAACTCTGACCTGACATCAACATGTCAGGCATGTTATAGACAGGTGCCCTGCCACAGGTACAGGGAGCTGTGTAACACATAGTCCAAGTGGAGAAATGCAACCAAAGATAACCCAGACAGTTTGGAGAGGTAGGGAGTTCCCTGGAAATTAAAGCATTCAAGCTTCGGCTGATAGACTATAAGATGAGAAAGTCATACAGAGGGTTCTAGCATTAGCTGAGTCATCTCAAGACTGTCTTTGAGGACTCTTCCACTCTGAAATTACAGTCTATGAATTCTTCCACCAGCAGCACATACTAAGTTAATAGCACATACATATACTACCTTGAAATGTATACATTAAGCCATTCACAAGTATATATACCACATATGTGCTTAATCTTAGTGCCTCAGTTAAACAGAAGAAACAAGCACAGAAGCCACTTATGCACATTTGCGTGGATGGATTTGTTTGTATACAAAGGTGCTCATACAGACCAGCCAGAATGACTAAAAAGCCTGGAGAGCCTTCATGCTATAGTTTAAGAGATTTGTTAATTCCTAAAACTAAAAAGCAAATGGTCATTTTTACAACCCTTTTCTTTCTTTAAATTTGTTGAATGCACAGTACTTGTGAAAACACAGGAGGAAGAAGAGGCCAGGAGCTGGAAAAACTTTCCCTGAGTACTACTGTCATTCACACAGGGTAGAGGGTGTTGAGTTGCCTCCTGGACACAAACACAGAGGCTCTGAGGCATTTCAGTCCTCCAGTTCATCTCCTTTTGCTTTGCATCAGCTGGCTCAATGCACAGCCCACCCACCTTATTTACTGCCTCTTACTCTCTTTAAAATGAATCTAGGGGCCTTTGTACCAACTTGGATCAATGAGGGAGCATGCACTCCTTTCCAGCATCAGATGGGGAAGAAAAGAGAGGAAAGTTATAGAGGGAGTAAGAAGGGAAACAAATGATAGTATGGTGAACACAGTTGAAATGTTTCTAGTGTAACCGCATTGGGAGAGCTAAGGAAGGCACCAGGACATTTAGGGAAACTGAGTAAGGGAGAGTTAATGGGGCAGACACTTTGCAGACTATACTCCAAACCTTGTTAGGAAGCATTATGTTAATTGCCTTAGCTTCCTGCTGACTTTCTACTTTAAGGTGTGCCTTGGGAAGGAGCTGAAGTGCAAATCACATAGCCCTTACGCACTGTTACTTGGTCAGCTTGTTAGAAGCACATTCACTAATTAAAAAACTCACAATTATATGAGCTATTTTTAATATTTATGGTTTAATTTTAAGGTGGCTTTTTTCAAAACCTGGGTTTCAAACCCTGGTTAGCATATTATATTGGATGAGTACAATGAGAATGAGAACACTGACACAATGAAGTATTTATAAGACTTAATGCCAGAATTTACTAATTATCTTTATTCTGACCAAATCTATACAGTGCATTTGTCTGAATAACAAGACGTCTTCATCCATTGTCCTCAGTTGCCTTAAACAACTAGAGTGCGTTTAGTGACAAATGTAATTATGCCAATAGTGTTATCTACCATTTATTTGGGCAGGCACTTAAAAATTATCTCTGCTCACAACAATCCTGCTGGTTGGTATTAACCAAATTTGCAGAGAAGGGAACTGAAACAGAGATGTAAAATGCCTTGACCAAAGTCACATAGCCAGTACACTGGGGAACCGTATCTCCTTTTATATCACTCCTTCCCCATCTACTAAAATTTTCTGAATAAAAATATAGGATTATATTTAATAGGATTTGTATACAAAGATTAGGTAGAGATGACAAGCTAACATATAGTATAGGCTCTCACCTTATCACTCTCAGACAAGCTGAGGAACCCTCAGCCACGCCATCTTGGCTCAGCAGGAGTGCTATAGAGAAGGAGGTGGGAACACTTTGGCAGCTGTGCAACCTTTTCCTAAGCCCCAAGAATACAGAAATATTATATCTTCTCTCTCTCTAACTCACATGAGCAAAGGCCAGGGAGAAACTAAAGTTCAAAGGGAAGGGTTCCATGGGCTGCTGTTGATCCTATAGATTATCAACAAATCCTGAAACAAGACAGACCATAGGTCATCACCTCTCCAAACTATAGAGGGAGATACCAAGGTCAATGTTGTTGTGAAAGCTCAAGTTCACATTTGTCATGCAGAACGTGATTTGGGATTCAAGCCGATCCAAATGCTTAGTTTTTGAAAACCTTATTACTTATAGTATCATCTGTGGACCAGCAGCCTCAGCCTTGCCTGGGAACTTAGTAGAAATGCAGAAGAATCTCAGGCTCTACTCCAAACCCACTGAATCTGAATCTATGTTTTCACAAGAACCCCAGTTTATTTATATGTACATTAAAGTTTGGGAGAAATTACCTTAAGGGACAGTGTACATGAAGAGTCAAAAATGCTGAATCCTTAAGGAGACATGTTTGTTGGCAGAAAAGTGCAACTGAAACGGTTTTTATAGTATACAGGAACTGATAAAAGGGAATTTTTAGCAAATATAGCTCCTGAAAAATGTCCTGATTCACATGTTGAAAGGATCAACACATCTTTAATTGGTTCAGGCATCAGAAGGTCTAAATTTTACACCTTAGATATAGTCTCAACATGATTTGTAGAGTATTCATGGAAGGGCAGTAAGTCTTGCTTCATTGGTCTCATGCCTGATTCTGAATTTCCTTTCTCTAGGATTTAAATTTCATTAGCAGTGTTATAGCTTGAAATGGATAAGGACTTTTACATGACTTTTTCTCAAGTAATATAAAATCGTCCTAAGAAGAATAAGTATAGAATTTAACCAGCAACAAAAATCCATGTTTTATATTTCAGATGATGTGATAACGTTAAAGCTACAAGGTGAACTTGAAGGAGTAAAAAGGCCCTTTTATAGCCTCTCTCTGTAAACATATAGAGTTATCATAAACATTGAGGCCAGTCCAGCCATAGCATTAACCTAGTAATGTGCATTCAGGAAAGCCTTGGTGAGGCAACGAGCATCACTGGTTAAGTTTCAAACAGAAGAAATTGTTCAGTTCTTTTTTATTTATAAATTTATTTTTTATTGGTGTTCAATTTGCCAACATATAGAATAACACCCAGTGATCATCCCATCAAGTGCCCCCCTCAGTGCTCGTCACTCAGTCACCCCCACCCCGCCCACCTCCCCTTCCACCATCCCAAGTTCGTTTCCCAGTTAGGAGTCTCTCATGTTCTGTCTCCCTTTCTGATATTCCCCACTCATTTTTCTCTTTTCCCCTTTATTCCCTTTCACTATTTTTTATATTCGCCAAATTAATGAGACCATATAAAGTTTGTCATTCTCCGATTGACTCATTTCACTCAGCATAATACCCTCCAGTTCCATCCACATCGAAGCAAATGGTGGGTATTTGTCGTTTCTAATGGCTGAGTAATATTCCATTGTATACATAAACCACATCATTATCTATTCATCTTTTGATGGACACCGAGGCTCCTTCTACAGTTTGGCTATTGTGGACATTGCTGCTAGAAACATCGGGGTGCAGGTGTCCCGGTGTTTCACTGCATCTGTATCTTTGGGGTAAATCCCCAGCAGTGCAATTGCTGGGTCGTAGGGCAGATCCATTTTTAACTCTTTGAGGAACCTCCACACAGTTTTCCAGAGTGGCTGCACCAGTTCACATTCCCACCAACAGTGCAAGAGGGTTCCCCTTTCTCCACATCCTCTCCAACATTTGTGGTTTCCTGGCTTGTTAATTTTCCCCATTCTCACTGGTGTGAGGTGGTATTTCATTGTGGTTTTGATTATTTCTCTTGCCTTCATGGATGTATCTTGCAAGAAGTTGCTGTGGCCAAGTTCAAAAAGGGTGTTGCCTGTGTTCTCCTCTAGGATTTTGATAGAATCTTGTCTCACACTTAGATCTTTCATCCATTTTGAGTTTATCTTTGTGTAGGGTACAAGAGAGTGGTCTAGTTTCATTCTTCTACATGCGGATGTCCAATTTTCCCAGTACCGTTTATTGAAGACACTATTTTCCAGTGGATAGCTTTCCCTCCTTTATCGAATATTAGTTGACCATAAAGTCGAGGGTCCACTTCTGGATTCTCTATTCTGTTCCATTGATCTATGTGTCTGTTTTTGTGCCAGTGCCACACTGTATTGATGACCACAGCTTTGTAGTACAACCTGAAATCTGGCATTGTGATGCCACCAGCTATGGTTTTCTTTTTTAAAATTCCCCTGGCTATTCAGGGTCTTTTCTGATTCCACACAAATCTTAAAATAATTTGTTCCAACTCTCTGAAGAAAGTCCATGGTATTTTGATAGGGATTCCACTAAACGTGTAAATTGCCTGGGTAGGATTGACATTTTCACAATATTAATTCTTCCAATCCATGAGCATGGAGTATTTTTCCATCTCTTTGTGTCTTCCTCCATTTCTTTCAGAAGTGTTCTGTAGTTTTTAGGGTATAGATACTTTACCTCTTTGGTTAGGTTTATTCCTAGGTATCTTATGCTTTTGGGTGCAATTGTGAATGGGATTGACTCCTTAATTTCTCTTTCTTCAGTCTCATTGTTAGTGTATAGAAATGCCACTGACTTCTGGGCATTGATTTTGTATCCTGCCACACTGCCAAATTGCTGTGTGAGTTCTAGGAATCTTGGCGTGGAAGCTTTTGGGTTTTCTATATAGAGTATCATGTCATCTACGAAGAGGGAGAGTTGACTTCTTCTTTGCCAATTTGAACGTCTTTTATTTCTTTTTGTTGTCTGATTGCTGAGGCTAGGACTTCCAGTACTATGTTGAATAGCAGTGGTGAGAGTGGACATCCCTGTCTTGTTCCTGATCAGAGGGGAAAGGCTCCCAGGGCTTCCCCATTGAGAATGATATTTGCTGTGGGCTTTTCGTAGATGGCCTTTAAGATGTTGAGGAATGTCCCCTCTATCCCTACACTCTGAAGAGTTTTGATCAGGAATGGATGCTGTATTTTGTCAAATGCTTTCTCTGCATCTATTGAGAGGATCATATGGTTCTTGTTTTCTCTCTTGATGATATGATCAATCATATTGATTGCTTTACGAGTTTTGAGCCAGCCTTGCATCCCGGGGATAAATCCTACTTGGTCATGGTGAATAATCTTCTTAATGTATTGTTGGATCCTATTGGCTAGTATCTTGTTGAGAATTTTTGCATCCATGTTCATCAGGGATATTGGTCTATAATTCTCCTTTTTGGTGGGGTCCTTGTCTGGTTTTGGAATTAAGATGATACTGGCCTCATAGAACGAGTTTGGAAGTATTCCATCTCTTTCTATCTTGCCGAGCAGCGTTAGTATAATAGGTATGGTTTCTTCTTTAAACGTTTGATAGAATTCCCCTGGGAAGCCATCTGGCCCTGAACTTGTGTGTCTCAGGAGGTTTTTGATGACTGCTTCAATTTCCTCCCAGGTTATTGGCCTGTTCAGGTTTTCTGTTTCTTCCAGTTCCAGTTTTGGTAGTTTGTGGTTTTCCAGAAATGCGCCCATTTCTTCTAGATTGCCTAATTTATTGGCGTATAGCTGCTCATAATATGTTTTTAAAATCATTTGTATTTCCTTGGTGTTGGTAGTGATCTCTCCTTTCTCATTCATGATTTTATGAATTTGAGTCTTCTCTCTCTTCTTTTTAATAAGGCTGGCTAATGGTTTATCTATCTTATTAATTCTTTCAAAGAAACAACTCCTGGTTTTGTTGATCTGTTCCACAGTTCTTCTGGTCTCTATTTCATTGAGTTATGCTAGAATCTTTATTAACTCTCTTCTTCTGCTGGGTGTAGGATCTATTTGCTGTTTTTTCTCCAGCTCCTTTAGGTGTAAGTTTAGCTTTTGTATTTGAGTTCTTTCCAGTTTTTGGATGGATGCTTATATTGCGATGTATTTCCCTCTTAGGACTGCTTTTGCTGTATCCCAAAGATTTTGAATGGTTGTATCTCATTAGTTTCCATGAATCTTTTTAATTCTTCCTTAATTTCCTGGTTGACCCTTTCATCTTTTAGCAGGATGGTTCTTAACCTCCACCTGTTTGAAATCTTTCCAAACTTCTTGTTGTGATTTAGCTCTAATTTCAAGGCATTATGGTCTGAGAGTATGCCGGGGACAATCCCAATCTTTTGGTATCGGTTCAGACCTGATTTGTGACCCAGTATGTGGTCTATTCTGGAGAAAGTTCCATGTGCACTTGAGAAGAATGTGTATTCAGTTGTGTTTGGATGTAAAGTTCTGTAAATATCTGTGAAATCCATCTGGTCTAGTGTATCATTTAAAGCTCTTGTTTCTTTGGAGATATTGTGCTTATAAGACCTATGGAGTGTAGAAAGTGCTACAATGAAATCACCAAGTATAAGTGTATTATTATCTATGTGTTAACTGGTTATTAATCGATTGATATATTTGGCAGCTCCTACATTCGGGGCAGATATATTGATGATTGTTAAGTTCTCTTCTTGGATAGATCTTTTAAGTATGATATAGTGTTCCTCTTCATCTCTCACTACAGTATTTGGGATAAACTTTAGTTTATCTGATATAAGGATGGCTACCCCTGCTTTTTTTTTTTTTTTTTTTTTGAGGACCATTGGAATGGTAAATGGTTCTCCAAGCTTTTATTTTCAGGCTGTAGGTGTCCTTATGTCTAAAATGAGTCTCTTGTAGACATAAAATAGATAGGTACTGCTTTTTTATCCAGTCTGAAACCCTGTACCTTTTGATGGGGTCATTAAGCCCATTCACATTCAGAGTTACTATTGAAAGATAGGATTTTATTGTCATCATGATACCTATTCAGTCCCTGTTTTTGTGGATTGTTCCATTAGACTTCTTCTTAAAGAGGAATTTTAAGAGTCCCCCTTAAAATTTCTTGCAGGGCTGGTTTGGTGGTCACATATTCTTTCAGTTCCTGTCTATCTTGGAAGCTCTTTATCTCTCCTTCTATTCTGAATGAGAGCCTTGCTGGATAAAGTATTCTTGGCTGCATGTTCTTCTCATTTAGGACCCTGAATATATTCTGCCAGCCCTTTCTGGCCTGTCACGTCTCTGTGGAGAGGTCTGCTGTTAATCTGATATTTCTCCCCATATAAGTTAGGGATCTCTTGTCTCTTGCTGCTTTAAGGATCTTCTCTTTATCTTTGGAATTTGCAAGCTTCACTATTAAATGTCAAGGTGTTGAACGGTTTTTATTGATTTTAGGGGGGATCTCTATTTCCTGGATCTTAATGCCTGTTTCCCTTCCCAGATTCGGAAAGTTTTCAGCTATGATTTGTTTAAATACATATTCTGGACCTCTGTCCCTTTTGGCTCCCTTGGGAACCCCAATTAAACGTAGATTTTTCTTCCTCAGGCTGCCACTTATTTCCCTTAATCTATCCTCATGAACTTTTAATTGTTTATCTCTTTTTCCTCAGTTTCCCTCTTTGCCATCAACTTGTCTTCTATGTCACTCACTCGTTCTTCTACCTCGTTAACCTCATCGTTAGGACCTCTAGTTTCAATTGCATCTCATTTAATTTTTAATTTCTGACTGATTAGATTTAAATTCTCCAGTCATGAAATCTCTTGAGTCCTTTATGCTTTTTTCTAGAGCCACCAGTAGCTTTATAATTGTGCTTCTTATTTGGCTTTCTGACATTGAATTGTAATCCAAATTTTGTAACTCTGTGGGCGAGAGGACTGTTTCTGATTCTTTCTTTTGAGGTGAGTTTTTCCTTCTAGTCATTTTGCTCAGTGGAGAGTGGCCAAAAACAAGTTGTATTGGGAAAAGGAGAAAAAGAGAGAAAAGAAAGAAGAAAAGAAAAAGGGAAAAAAAGGAAGAAAAAAAAGAGAGAAGAAAAGAAAAAAAAGGGTGGGGCGCAAACAGAAATCAAAATAAAAAAAACAAGGAAGAGTATCCTCTGATGCTGTATACTGTGAATCCCTCGACTTCCCCTGTAACTTTCCAGTGCTGCTTGGTCAATAATTTGTTTTTCCCTTGTCCGTCTAGCTGGTCTTCGGCGGGAGGGGCCTGCTGTGCTGATTTTCAGGTGTTAGCACTTGGGGGAGCTGCTCAGCCCCCAGCCTGGTGCAGGGCTCGGTGAAGATTGTTTAACCTGTTTATCCTATGAGGCCACTGTGAAGGTCAGTGGGGTTTGTTTATCCTGTGAGGCCCCAGGAGGAACAACAACAGTGCTGCGGCCAGCTTTCCAGCCCCAGAGTCAACTCCTGCAGTAACTACAGAGCTCTCAGTCCACGGGGGCCTGGATGCTCTGGGGGCAGGGCCACTGATCTGCTCAGCTCGGGGCTGCCAGGAGGCTGGAGCGTCCTTGCTCTCCTGGGCCCTCCCTTCTTCTGCCTGTTCCTGGGGGAGCACCGGATCTTTGAACTTTGAAAATCTGAGCCTACTAGAATTGAAATGACTGTTGCATTCTAAAGATTTTTTAAAATTTATGAAAGACACAGAGAAAAAGGCAGAGACATAGGCAGAGGGAGAAACTGGCTCCCTGCAGGGAACCCGATGCGGACCCTGGGATCACGACCTGAGCCAAAGGCAGACAGACACTCAACCACTGAGCTACCCAGATATCCTAACTAGTGGATTCTAAATGACCTACTGGAAGGGATTTATTTGCCTGAGACCACACAGTAGGTAGGCAAGAAAGCCTACAGAAAAGAGAGCTCTTTTTTAACATACACCATATGCAGCAGGAGGGTATTTTGCAGAGCATAATTATTGACCAATATGGTCACCACTTACCCGGTCTGAGATAGTTTGCTTAGAAGTGCAAAAAATTGGTTTCCACATGATTGAAACCAACTTAGGATTTGCAGGTGTCCAAAACTTAGCCACTCCTAAAACTTGTCCAGAGGGAATTGGCTTACCCCAAATCAAGTATGACTTCCTGTTTTTTAAGAAATAAGGCTTAAACTGCTTGTTAAAAAAGCTCATTGAATTTCTTGGCCAAGATATAGCTTAAAAAAAAAGACAGTCTATTTTGATGATATAAGTGTAATTGAATCAGAACCATATGGATTGCATTCCCTTTTTTAAACTGCACATGAATTAGAAATTAAGTGTTCATTCTTCTCAAAGTAATTAATGACTCAATTGATTAAATATGATACTGGCCTTAATCACCATGCTGAGCTCACACTGGCTCCATTTTGCAGGAATCAAGATACTTGCTAAATCCCAGACTCAGACAGCCCACATACATTCCTGCTTATGTCCTAGGCCAGTTTTGTTTTGTTCCCCACAAATAAGATATAATCTCTGATAAGAACATGGGCAGCCTGATCATAATGCAATGTCTTTGTTCAGACCTCTTTTCCTTTAGGTGGGCCCTAAAGGGAGGGGAGGAGGCGCAGACTCTTTCTTTTCTGGCTCCTGATTGGGTTGAGCTTTGGGGAGAGAGGCAGAAGTCTGGGCTCTGGGAAGCTTTAGGGAGGTGGACCCTGTCTGACTAAAGTGCCCCTCCACTCTTCATCATTCACAGAGCTATAGCCTCCTGCAAATATTCGTCTCAGCCAACCTGGCTTAGTGTATTTCTGTCACCTCTCAGCCAGTCTAGCTCACAATCTTCACACTTGTATTCTCATCTAGCAGATCTTAAAGCGATGACAAGTAGATGTTTCTCTTTCACCACTATATTATTTTATATTTTGATTACTCCTTCTGTCACAGGCATTAATATTTGCTGAGCTTCTACCTCTTTGCCAGACTCCATAAAAGGCAGTTTTCTTACAACTGCCCTTATAGGTAAGGCAAGCATTATCAACTTTGTTGAATAGAAAAGGAAACTAAGACATGAAAAGGTAGAGCAACATGCTTAAAGCTACACAGGTGGAAAGTGGCAGATTCAGATGACTCAGTCAGTTCCAGATAACTCCAAAGCTTTCTGCCTTTGCACCATACCATCATCCTCTTAGACACCGATACAGTCACATTAGCCTTCTGTCCTAAATGGCCACTAGCCCGCATTGCTTCTTTTCTGTCACTGGTCTATTAGAAGTACAAAGGTGAGCAAAGATATGGGCTTGGGACACTGATGCACATATAAGACAAGACAATAGTTCTTACAGTCTACTCTACCCAAATCCTACCCAAAGAATCAAGAAGCTATGGAAAACCATCCTTTTGCCACCTTTTCCAGCTTCTACAATTTCTGTGCTTTTCTGCAAAATTTATAATTTAGAAGAGAAAACTAAAGATATATGCATGTATTATTGAATGAGCTTAATGTCTATTACTTCAAAGAGTTATTCATTTGTAAATCCTTACCGAGAGAGTTACTGCATGTTGAAATTTAATATAATGGTAGAATCCTGTATATGTTTATAAGCAAGCTGTCAAAATTCACAATATCCCACAGATAGACGTAGTATACCAGATTGCTACCTATTTGCACATATACACATTACTCTGTTGGAACTACTCGCCCACAAGAAAACCACACATTTTTATATAGTTCACTCCCTCATAAACAAACACACCCACATAAACACATGGAAACAATATGCAAACACAAGGAGATTTGCAAATGTACTCACAAATAAATTGGTAAAAAATGGAAAAGACACAGCTCATTCACACTTCTCTCTCATCCCTCTCTTTTTTTTCTCTTTCCCTTTCTGATACATACAGACACACATATCAAAGCCTCTAAACAACTTTTCAAACTGAAATACTCAGCAGCAGAAATCTTTTTGATTCAAAACATGTTCTTTCATAGACCTGAGGAGTAAGTGTCTTTACATGTCCAAATATGCTACAGGGTTCCCATATTATTGCTTTCATAAGGACACTATTCATTCTAGACCTTAAAAAATCCTTCCCAAACTCTCAAATTTGCTATGTTCTCCAACATGAGGTTTATCCAAAGTAAAGTCTTGCTTTTTTTCTTCTTCTGCTGCTGCTTCTCTTCTCAGTCCCCCACCGCCCTGTTTTTTTACTGGTGATAGTGGGCAATCACAAAAAAGAAAATTCTGTTCACTAAGAGAAACTTTATGGGTTACCATAAGCCATCGATGAGGATAGGGTATGTAACTCTGAATAATAGTTTCAAACTTCAGAGAATTGTGCCAGACACAGATCAAGATACAATAATTCAGTATCATATGAAGTTCATTTTCAGAATTGCAACAAGAAAAAAGAGAGCAAAGAAGAAGATGTGAGGTACTATGAGGAAGAAGGAAGTTCTTTACAAGCTAGGTGGCATTACTGAGAGAGGAATTGGATAAGCTTTGTAAACAGAGTAAACAAGTATAGGACAGAAGAGGGGGTGCAGACAATGGCTGGGATGCAGCGAACAGCTCAGTGGGGCAGGAGTAATGAGGCGGGGGTTTCAGAAGGTGTGGCAAAGTCGTGAGACTGGAATGGTAGGTAGGAGACAATAGCTAAGTTTAGACTTTTTAGTACTGCACACAATGAGATCAATAAAAGACCTTACGAAGGATGGTCATCTGGCCAGATTTTAGTTTAGGAAAAACTTCTTTCTTCAGTAAGGAAGATGGAGAAACTGAAGGTAAGACCACTTAGAGGAGTATTGTGATGACACCAGAGAGAGAGGAAGGCATGTACTTAAGCAGTGACCCACTTATATGACCAAGCCAGAAACTCCAGAATCTCCTCCAGACTCTTCCATTCTTCCTCCTTCCACTATCCTCATTCTCTTTAATACCAGTGTCTTAATGAGTCTACCTCATAAATTCTCCTGAAATTCACTGTCTCTTTGACATCCTAGACTATTTCAACCATCCCCCCACCCCCACTACATACCATTTGGTCAATTCTATTCCATGCCTAAAATTATTATATAGTATCCCCTTGCTTTAAAGTCTAAGCCCATTAACAAGAAACAGAAGACCTTCCCTACATCCCCAGACCCATTCCTAACTACTTCCCTTCCAGTTTTATCAATCATCTTGCTCTTTCTCACTAATGCACAGTCTCCTGCTTATGTTACACATACTGTTTCTTTGGCCTAGAATAACATCCCATCAGTTGTCTGACAAATTTATTTTTCAGGAATGAGAACGTGGACCACCACTTCAGTTTAGTTTGATTCAACAGGTTTATTGGACATACACAATAATCTGGGACTGCTACCAGATTCTATCCTCCCAGAGCACCTTGTGCATAGCTCTACTGAACCATCCCTCACACTGGACTGCAACTGCTACTTTTTTTTTTTATCCCATATCCTTATACTCACATCATTAGTAGAGAAGCCTGGGACTTATCTAAGCCCTTTGGTGCTCAATACAAATTTAAATAAAAAATAAATTAAAAGTGGAAGATTTCAGAGATATTGCTGAGGTTGACTTCATAACTCTTAGTGCCTAAATAGGTGGGCTGGTTTGGGAGGAAGAAAGAAGATATTTCTACCTCTAAAGACTAATGTTTGGTCTCTAAATGACAGTGGGAAGTAGTTTGCATTGCAAAAGAGAAGATATTAAATTTGTTTTGCACATTTGAATTTGCATACTTGTAGGGCATCCAGATGAACATTTCTATTGGTTGTCACAGATTCAGGATGAAGCTGAAGCCAGAAAGTATACATGTCCCCCCAGAAAAAGCCTGTAGAACAATAAGAAAATGAAGCTAAACAGACCCTAGGAAACTTGGAGCCAGAGAATAATTGTTTACCTTGAATAAAGGAATAAGCATCTTTGGGAATCCTCCGTCCTTGGCCCAGAATACTTGTAGAAGGAACAGGAAGTTGTGCTTGCAATCTATACAGGATCTGTATTTGTTTTTAGTGGCATAAGCATCTAGGTACTGGCTAGAAGGGTCAGGCCTGCACTTCCCAGATAATATGATACTCAGCACACAGCCTGCAGCCACTGAGCTTGGGAGGCTACTGCTCAGTGGGTAAGGGTCATGCTCATAAATTAGAAAAGACCCTGACACTCCTCTGAATTATTCATACACTGTAGGTAGCTGAGAAAGCTCCCCATTTGTATCTCTCAATATCTCTTAAAAGGTGGGAGCTGCATACATGTGGACATCCCAGGCATGGCACCTTGCTTAGAGCACTATTGGGGCCCTCCCCAGTAAAGGCAACTGTCTTCAGGCTGCCATCTTGGGAATAAGCCCACCTTCCCATGAGTGTTAGGTTAAGTTACTGGGTTCCCAAATATAGAAATTGGACCATTCTAAAAACAATAGGAGCAGGGGTTTGTGTTTTCCTAAATGTCTCAAAGCATTAACCAGAAGAGATGACTTAAGGAACTTTGAAAATTAAGAAGCATCAAAGCTCTATTCTGAACTAAAATAAGGCATATTTTACTGTATCTTGATACCATTAAAACCTAGTTTATAAAATTGGAGCAAGGATTAAATAAATGTGGACATCAAGGCTGGTTGTTGGAGAAGAGCATTTGAAGCTGTCAGCAGCCACCTCCCCCTTACATATCCATTCTAGCATATCCAGAATTTTATTACAGAATTATTGTTTATGTAATATTTTTTTTCTTACTAAAATGCAAATAGTCCAAGATGATCTAACACAGTGACAGTAATAGAATCATGGGATGTTAGAGACTGGGTAACCCATTGTTTTTTTGTGTTTTGTTTTTAAATTTATTTTCTTTCTTTCCTTTGTAACCTTAGAACACCTTGTTCAAATCAAAGTTTACTGCTAAGATTCAATGTGAATAAAGGAAAAAAAGCAAAGTTACACTAGTGTCTATCAGCAGGAAAGCAAAATACCTGGAGTCCAGTTTTTAAAACCACTATTATACTCGAACACTTCCACATTTAAAGAAGGTCTTTTGCATAACTCCTTTTCCACTAGACTTGGATGGGATTAATGCTGTGATTACTAATCAGAATTGAAAAGAACACCCGCTCCTCCCCCACATCCAGCACTTCAACATTAGTCTTTGTTCCACTTTGAAATCTAGGAACTATGATTCCTTATTTAGTCCAATTTCCTCTCCATATTCCACTTCATTTCCTTGCTTTGCCTGTATACACATCTATTTCCCTCATTAGATCATATCTTTGCTATCTTTATCCCAACTTACTGATTTTGGTATTTCCCACACATACTGCTCATAGTACCATATGAAATGCTTTCACAACCTAAGACATTTCAAAAATGTTAAATAAATAGATTTTATAGAATTAATCACAGGTCCACAGAATTTAAGCAGTAGTCCCTATTTGAAAGTATAAAGACAAGGCTCTGTTCCTGGTAAACACTGAATGTCTAAAAAATATATGAATGCATGATTGGATGAATGAATAAATGAACCAGGTGATAATGTATGTGAATGTACCTTGTAAACTGTAAACTACTTCACAAATACAAATTCTTATACAGGTTATGTGGTTATTTTCTAGCTCTCCCATCTGTTGCACACTTACTGAATTTTGGCAAGTTCAAGTAAAGCCCAGGAGGAAATCTGTGGCATGCCTCAGGGGAAGCTGTTAAGGCAGGCATAGAGAGATAAATCTAAGGGGGTGTCCAGAAGCCCAAGGACCTGGAACAGAGGGAGCCCTGACTGCTAACAATCCAGTTCTCACCCTTGAATTTCCAATGATCAGCAGTAGGCAAACATGAATGTTTTAAGCAGCTCATAAATCTTCCTGGAGCCTGGGTGCTGAATAAGTCCTAGGAAAGTGGTAATGGTGGAAACAAGATCTCCTCTCTGGAAGTAGTTCCTTTCAATGCCAGCTTTTGCCCCTGCTAGCCGCTAATACACATACCCCAGCTGCCTCAGTGAGGCTCATATTCCAATAAAACGGGGCAAATGGAGGATTAGAGACCAGAAAAAGCTTCCTGTCATCCCTGAGTTTCCCAATTGGAGACTCTTTGGTGGGTGATGCCACCCCCCTCAAGAGTTTACATGTTGGAGATCTGTCCCTGAGGTATGGCAACCTACAAGGACATGGTTTCCAGACTAAAAGAACAGACCAGAGTTACTCAGCTTCTGCTCAGTAACCCAAAATGAAGAAGAGAAAAAACAAACCCACAAAGAAAGATTACAAAAACCTGACTATGGAATCTAACCTGAATTCACATTAAGTAGATTTCTTACTACATTTTGATGAGGCGGGAAAAGACCAAAATCTTGTTTAAAACATTTTCCTGGTTTGTGACTGTGTCCAGAGGAGATCAACAATTCTCAGAGTAGCATAAAGCCAGAGGATCACATTCTAAGAAGAGGTAGGCCTTTCCTCTGCTCCTGTTGTTGGCTTCATGCATTTATTTCAGTAGCTATCCATGTATTGTAATTATTTCTTTACACATATTCCAAATGGAAGGGACTATGTCTCGTTTATGCTTTAGTGGCTGATTGACAGCCACTAATACACAGTAAGCATTCACTCAATAAGGACCTTTCCTTATAATTTTTTTATATTAACAACACTGACTTATTTAACAAAGTTTATTGCCAGGATGTGATTTTTACTCAGGGCAGGTTTAAAAACCAGAATAGCATAAAATGAGAAGTGTTGTTAGGTATGATGGATCTGATGCACCACAACATTCAGCACTCGACCCTGGACTGGCTTACTTTGAGGGAAATCTTTCCCCTAGGCCAACTACCTATGGCTAGGGGATGGGGTCAGAGAGTTATACACCAGGGCATGGATTTAGATTTAAGAGTACTTTTCAGAGAATGATGGGTGAGGGCTCTGCCAAAACAGACTCCCAAGGAGATAGATAGATAGATAGATAGATAGATAGATAGATAGATAGATAAATAGATAGATAAATAGATAGATATAATTTCCTGAGACCCCAAGCCCTTGAGACCCATATATAATATATAGGCCCATATATAATATATACATATTATAAATGGGTCTTAAGCCAGGAAGTTCATGCAATTTGCTTAATTGAGGGGGTGTGCATCTGTGTGATACTATTTTTTGAATACTTTACTAAATCTCCAAATAAGATCAGCTTCTTTCTTCTTTTTGTTTCTATATTGCCTTGGATCCACTTTTAATATGACCATTAGAAAATTGCATTGCAAACATTTATTTATATTTATTAGTCTCCTCCATTAGACTGCGATCTCAGTAATTAATGCATCTTTGTCTTATCCTGTCTGGCTGGCACATTGTTCCTAGCACAGTGCCTTGGAGATAAAATAACAAGTAAGACTAGATCCTTTCCTCAAATTGTTTATAACCTAGTCAAGAAGTGATAATGGTGAAAAAAAAAAAAGAAAGAAAAGAAAAGATGAAGTATAACCTAGGTAGATTAAAATAAATAGAAGCAAATACAATGGAATTTCAGAAAGGAAAGTCAATTTAGGGTTGTTCAATCAAAGAGGGAACCTTTAATCTAGGTTTGTAGGGAAGGGTAGGATTTCAATAGACTTGGAGCCATTTAAATCTATACCAAGATCCATTTATTTTTGCTAAGGAAACATGCTCTCCTGAGGAGTGTCCTGGCCTGCTCTGACGGCTACTGTATTGAGGCAATGTTGCCAGTAGGAGAAACTGCCTGTTCATTAAAGGTGAATTAAATCCAGTCACCTTTCCCTAAGCCCCCTGTTGGGAATCACCTTTATTTGCTGTTGCCTTTAAAGCGATCTTGTCAGGTTGTTTAGACCTTAAACATGACTGATCTTTACAGTTGTGTTTTTGAGCAGGAAATGGCCAGACCCCACCCTGAGTGCTCTGTCTTTTTTAACAAAAAGCAAAATCCATCATTCCAACAATGAATCTCTTTTCTCAGTTTAAAGGAACTTTTAAAAACAGAAAATCCATATAAGAAGCTTAAACAAAAACAGTTACTTGCAAAAATCTATCCTTGCTGAAAATTAGTCATAAGGAAAATAGCCAAATTTAACCCTCAGTTCTATAAATTAATGGAAAGCTTCACATTTATAGATAAGCAAAATTGGGACTATAATCTAGTCTATGAAACTGAATATAATACCAGAAGCTAAAAGGACTTTCTTGCTTTAAGTTGTGGACCTCCTTGATAAGAAGGGAAGAATTTGGATAAGGCAAGGATTGCTGCAATTTTTCTGAAGAAAACTGAAAAGAAACATTTTTCCATTAATATAGTTATGTCTCTTTTCTAGCATTCTGGCTGGATACACCCTGAAAAGGAATACTACGTATTCATAAAAATAGATTTGTTGCAGAAATTAAGAACATAATAATGAGAATTTAACCCTAGTATAACCTGCCACTTCCTAGGAGTTTTCTTAGGCTCTTAAATAAAGCAACAATCTCCTCTTCTCCCATAAAGAAAAAAAGAAATAATCAAGCTGTAAGTGAAACATAAAACACTTATACGGAGGCACCACAATTTCAGAAAAATCACAAATCTCACATTTTAAGAAACTACATAATGACATCAATATACATATCCCAATGCAAATTTTGGGTGAAATTGGCCTTCAGAAATTGTTCAATCTGGTTTCCAGCCTCCCAGTAGGATTGCTTCTGTTAAGCTTAAAAATAGACATTGTCCATTACTATACCAGCAGAAGACTGGGTTTATTTGAGAATAAAAGAGAATTATGATCCTGGACAAAGAAGCTATAGCAAAACCATAGGTAAGTCTGGGGAACAAAAGAGAGACATGCTTTTTTAAGGAGAAAAAGGGTAAGTTGAGAAAGTTATGATGAACTAAAAGTCTACTGGAATAACCTGGGAGTGTGAAATGTGGTGGCTCTTAATCGGTTGAGCTGTTGCAGGGCAAGGATGATGAGGAAAGCCTTTCTCACTTCTGCTGAAGTAGTAGAGTAGTGTCCATGGGCAAGGTCATGTCTATGTAAGGTCTGTCTCATCCTGAATGGGTCTGCAATTGACTACAAGTGGTAGTGCACAGAGAGCTCTCCCTGCCAAAACCTCCTGACTCCATTTTAGTGAGATCTCCCATTACTAATTTTCACACCTCTGAAAAGACTTGATTGCCTAAGTACTTTATTTTATTTCCACTGCTTTTGGGAAGCAGAATATGAATTTCACTTTAATTTTCAAAAATAATTTCTGTGCTACTATAAAAGTTGGCCCAGTGTGTCCCAGTCTTATTGGTTATATAATTACATAATATGATGAAAGACTATTAAAATCAATGGAAAAAAAATTGTGTTTTTTTTCCACAAGAAATTACATTGCTTTGGAAAGATTCAGTAAAGTCATAAAAATCTTACTATAGGCAAGACAATGTAGAAGATGGAGGAAATTTTTGTAAAAGCACAGAAGACTTCTGCACTCAGATTGCTTTAACAGTGTCCTTAAATTCTCACTACATTTTTGAGAAACTATAAATCGAAATGAGAGATGCTGCTTTTTGGTGACACTGAACTCATACTCAGGGATTAATAGTTAAAGAAAAAGCTTTGGCTTTGCATCAAAAGATTGGTTTATAAATAGTCATTCACATGATTAAAATTCATAAGGTGATAATTATGTATCATTTTTCATGATTTATCACTTTAACTGGATTTTCTGATCAACAGATTAACTAGAAGTCCTAACTGCATTAGATGAAGATGATTTTTAATGAACTACTTGATGTAATAGTTAATAATGTTAGGGAGTGCTTCTCTTTTCTTCAAGTGGCACAGACAAGATTCTGAAAGTATTTGAAAAAATTAGATGATGAAACATTGCTTCACTCAGAAGCAATAAGGAAATTCAGTATGATGTTCAGTATGATAATATAATTTCTTAATACTTTTCCTGGCAAAAAGAATACTGAATTAGATGGATATGTAATCATAGCAACTTTTACCAATATCTCAGCTGTCCTCTACTGGAGACAAAAACATCAATGCCTTTACCATCCTTCTACCTTTCATCACTTCTCTCAGTCTTCCGTCTTGTCTTCTGTCATCTATGCCTTTTCTTTCTTTGTTTAAATTTTATTTGAGTGTAGTTGACCCACATGTTACATTAGTTTCAGGTGTACAACATAGTGACTTGACAAGTCTATACATTATGCTTTGCTCACCATAAGTGGAGCTCCCATCTGTCACCATACAACACTATTACAATATCATTGACTATATTCCCTATGCTGTGCTTTTTATTCTTATAATTTATTCATTCCATGACTGGGGGTCTGTATCTCCCATATATGTGCTACCTATAAGAGACTCACCTCAGACCTAAAGACACATCCAGATTGAAAGTGAAGAGATGGAAAAATATTTACCATGCAAATAGAAGAAAACAAAAGCTGGAGTAGCAATACTTCTATCTTTATTTCTTTTTAATTTATAATTCCTTTACCCATTTTGCCCACCCCAACCCTGTATGCTTTTTCTTTACCTTGAAAAGTTATTAAAACTTAAATTCTGATCTATAAACATTAAGTATTTGTTGTTTCACCTATAAAGCAATTCTAAAAGTTAAAAACAAACAGATAATATCATTATGAGTATGTGACTAATGCTTCCTATAAATTGTAAGGTTGCCAGATTTAGCAAATAAAATTACAGGATACCCAGATAAATTCTAATTTCAAATAAACAAGAAACACTTTTTTAGTTATAGTATGCTTCAAGCAATATTTGGGACATACTTACACTAAAAGATTGTTGTTTATCTGAAATTCAAATTTAGTTGTGTATCTTGTGTTTTATTTAGTAAGTGGCCTACAAGGAATATATTTTTATAGGGATTATATTTTCTTCATGGATCTAATGCCACAACGCTGAACTATTCAAAGAAGAATATTCCTGGATTCAAAGTCTAAGAGGTACACCATCAATTATTTAAATCACAGATTTCTTAATTTAAAATCAGTCCAAGTAAACAAATAATTTTGTTCTGGACTCAGCATTATCATATTCCTATTCTCTTTGGTCATTGTGAAATCATATGATGGATTTTATGACTCATCTTAAAAATAAGAAATTAGACTACTTATGTGTTTTTTCACAAATACAACTTTTCTATGTATTTTTTCACAAAAAAGTGTTAATAAATGCCTGTTAAAGTGATGTTTTACACACATTTTTAAAAAATTTCTTCATGAGAAAAAATTTCTTCATGAGAGACACAGAGGAAGAGAGAGGCAGAGACACAGGCAGAGGGAGAAGCAGGGTCTCTACAGGGAGTCTGATGTGGGACTCAATCCCGGAACTCCAGAATCACGCCCTGAGCCAAAGGCAGATGTTCAACCACTGAGCCACCCAGGCGACCCTACACACATTTTTTAATAGTCACCCCTCTGCTTGAAACCCTTCTCCGACTTCTGAATTCACTTTATGTAAGGCACAAAATCCATTAAGTGGTGCTCAGCTATGTATGATCGAACCCCTTTCTTCTTTTTAGTCCTGCTTGGTGACACTATTTTCATTTGATTCATGTTCTTCATATTGTTTGTTGTTTTTATTGTTCCTAGAAACTCAATCATTCCTCAGCATCATCAGATTGTTCCCTCTGCCCTAAATATCACCCTTCCCCATGGCCACTGCCCTTATCTTCATTCCATTAGTTCCAATTCATCCTTCATATGGCTGTCTAAATGCTACTACCATAGAAATTCTTTTTTACTTCATGTCATATACATTTTACTTATTCATGTGATCATTGATGCCTGTCCTCCCCTGTGGAGACACTGTAAGCTCTTCTGAGAACCACATCTCCTTGGTTTTCTATCATATGCTTACTTCTTAGCATGATGTTTGATATGTAGTAAACATTATATAAATATTTGTTAAGTGAATAGATAGATGGATAAGTGAATAAGGAATGGTTGCAAGAGGAGAGTGATATGGTTTTCATTACCATTTTGCAAATTAGGAAAACTGAGTTTTGGAGAAATTGAGTAACTTGTTTACTTAACTAATGATGGGAATCAGAATTGAAATTCACATCTGTCCAATTATCTTTTTTCTGTTACTGCCACTCTCTAAAGTTCCTTCATGTATGAACCCATGATTACGTGATCTATAATCTTCTTCTGAAGACTATTGGTGGGGAGCATATTAGCTGGCTTTCATAGAAGTGTTTTCTCAGACATTAAGTTATGTGTCTTGGAGGAGTTGTGGAGGAGTAGAATTGGCTTGTGGTTTGGTGAATGGGAGGGGCAGATTGAGGCACACAGCCACCAGAGACAGCACCTGGAACAGAAGAGAGCTTTTTGCCCACACACTGAGTATCTGGCTTCCAGATGGATTTTGGGCACACATTTGTTTTTGTAATTCTCCCCCTCCTCCTCATCTCTTCATTGGCCACCCTCCTTTCAGAGGAATTTAAGGATGGGCTTTGTGCTGCATTGCCTCCTTTTTCCTTCTTCAACCCCACCCTCTCTTTCTTTTCCACAAACAGTGACCAGCAATGACAGACCTTTCCTGTGCTTCGAATCAAAGGGGAAACGAAATCTAACTGATTCACTCAGCACCTTCAGCCTAGACACCTGGCTGTTTCTGCAGCTTTAGGGTAGAGCCTGATCTATTTAATTAGGACAATAGTAGCTCACTTCATCTACATGGACTAACTAGAAGTTCTGTGTGTTGAACTATGTTGATCTACATTCTAAAGTCACTCCACCATTATGGTACCATATGGAGTAGTTTCACTGGTAAAAATCCTCCGTATTTTACCTTTCCATTCCTCCCTCTCCAGTATCTTTTTCCAAAGAAAAATTTTAGGCATTTTCAGAAAGTAGTCATTGTCTCATTCCATTCACTAAACTGAAGGTGGAGTCTAGGATGGATGGTCCTGGCAGGGGTCTGTCTTCTATTATTCTTATTCTTCAGACCTCATACCTGTACTAGATGAAGATAGTTCTATAAATGGATCCAGGTACATCAGTGAACACATTCCAGCCTCCAGTCTTCATTCCCTTCAACCAGATTCTTTGAAGAAGACACCTGACTTCATCTTTCCACATTATATGGGGGTGTGGGAGGAATGATCCTGAAAAGGTCAAAGGAAGGTTACAGCAAAGATGGTTTTTGTTGAACTAATGTCTGGTCTTTATCTTCACCTTGATTCCTCAGGCTAAAAATATCAGAGCTTAAATTTTGAGTAGAAGAATATGGAATGTGAATTATTATCCCTGCTTGTTTAAAAGTTAATGGAGGGAGGGATGACATACATGTCTTCCTTTCAGTTTCCCCTGTTATGATAAATTGTTATTGTTATAAATACTCAGTGTTTCTCCATGCTATAGGATGACATATTTTTGCTCTGTTGATGTTAGACTTGGTTGGGTTGCTTGCTTTGGCCTGTTAAATATGAGCAGAAGTGATATGTGCTATTTCTAAGGAAACATTTTAAGAGCCATAACACAATTTTCTCTTTTCTCTCTACTTCAAGAATATGAATGGAGTGCCTGGTGGTTCAGTCTGTTAAGCATCCAATTCTTGGTTTTGGCTCAGTTCATGATCTCAGGGTCATGAGATCAGGCCCTGTGTAAGGCTCTGCACTCAGTGTGGAGTCTGCTTGAGATTCTCTCTCTCTAACTCCCTCCCCCTTTGCCCCTCCCCCATGCTCTCTTTCTCTCTGTAAAATAAATAAATAAAATATTTAAGAAAAATGACTATGAATATCCCTGAAAAGTATCATTCATTCAGCCTGGGTTGTGGAAAAACGATAAGGTAAAGCAGAACCATGGATAATCTACAGTGGATAGAGTTTTAGCATGAAATAAATGTTTTATAAGTTAGTGAGATTTGAGTGTTATTTATATCACAACATAATTCAGTCTATATTCCCTGATCCAACCTACCTGTATGTGGTTGAAAGTTAGATATAGTTCTATTAACCTCCAAAGGAACACACAGCCCTCATAGATATTGAATCCCCACTTCAAAAAAGTACTGAGAGTAGTCCTTCTATTTGTATTAATGGAAATATCTGTGGCATTTGAGAGTCCTTAAATTTTTTTCTTGTTTTAGAGCTATAAATATCATGTAATTGGTATGGTTTCTAGATACACTATTAGCTCCTATGCCAATAAATTTTCTTCTTTCATCTATTCCAAGTCATTTGTCCATCTAGCTGACCAAGGGAGTAGTCCTAACCTTACATTTTATTAAGACCTGGCAGCAAAGGAAGGGAGTCAAGGTATCAAAAACAGGAACCAAAATGTGAGTAGGGACAATATGGAGTCATCTTGGGTTGAAATAAGTTACAAAGTTTTTCAAGGATGTCCTGTGAATAGTGAGAAATTATAGAATCAGGTATAGCCAGACTCTAGGAAGTGGGATTTCAGTAGAGACTGGAACATTGAAATGTGGACAGGAATAGCAAATAAACAAAACGAACACATTTCTGTTATGTTTCCATCACCAGCCTAAAACAAAAGGAGATTCAATGAAATAGAAATATAGTCCCCCAAATTGGAGTTCACAATCTACTTAGGGAGATAAGTAACCCAAATTGTTAAAAGTATATTATTGAAATATAATACATATCCAGAGAACAAGGTTACCAGGTGTGGGTTTTTCACAAACAGTAGAGTATCGTGTCAAGAAACAGAATATTATCTATCCCCCAAAAACTACCCGCAGGATTCATTCCAACTTCCTCCCAAGGTTAACCATTATTCTGACTTCTGGAAGCATAGATTAGTTCTGCATGGTTTTAACCTATATATAATTAGATATAATTACATATATATATTTAATTACATATAATTAACTGTATATGTTCTATCATGTTTGGTTTATTTGATTTAGTGTTATGTTAGTATACAGCATTTATATTGCCCCATGTAGTGGTACAGTGTTTATTCTCATTTCATTTTGTAAAGATACCATACTTATGTATCCAGTCTACCACTCTACTGTTGATGAGTACTTAGTAGTTTTCTGTTTTGGGGTATTATAAATAGCATGGGTCTGGAAATTCTAGTACATGTTTTTGGTTAACATATATGTATTTATGTTGTATGTTGTTAGGATTGCAATTGCTGGATCATAGGTGTTGGTAGTGGTTATGTGGATTCCTCCTGTATTGAGAACTGTAAGACCACATCTGAGCTTAGAAAAAAAATAGTAAGATTATTAATTTCTCCCATAGGCAAAGGATAGGGATGGCATGCATGCCAAGTATTTGGCATCCCCAGTAATGGACAACAGTTGAACAGTTCACCAAATAACAGGTTCCAAGTATAAAGAAGCAAGACAGAGGAAGCAATACTGGAAGTCATAGAGCAAAAGTTGTACACAAAAAAAGAGCAAAAAAAGAAACAAAAAAAACCTGATAAATTAGCACAAATAATCCTTTCAAATGCAAATTCAGTCTTTCCCCATTGTCCACCAATTCATTCTTTTCTATCAGTAAGTACAGACAAGTTGTATGGTTGTTTTGAGAGATTAATAGTAATGGGGCATGACTGTAGTGTAACCTACATTTTTCCAAGTGACATAAGCCTGGGGGACTTGGAGTACAGGATATCAAGGAAGAGACAGAGTAAAGAGGACACCTAGGATGAGGACAACCTCTTGGTCTCCTGAGAGTGGGCAGTGAGCTAGGTATGAATCTGTGTCATTTTGTTTTGTTTTATTCTTAAAGATTTTATTTAGTTATTCATGAGAGTCCCACAGAGAGAGGCAGAGACATAGGCAGAAGGAGAAGCAGGCTCCCTGCAGGGAGCCTGATTCAGAACTCGATCCCAGGACATCAGGATCACACCCTGAGCCAAAGGCAAATGGTTAACCACTGAGCTACACAGGCACCCCGGTGTGATATTTTTTCTTAAGATTTTATTTATTTATTTTAGAGAGAGAGTGTGTGAGCTGAGGGAGAAATAAAGGAGGGATAAAAAGGGGCAGGCTCAAGCAGATTCCACACTGAGTGCAGAGCCTGATGTGAGGCTTGATTTCACAATCCCAAGATCATGACCTAAGCTGAAACCAAGAGTCTGACACTTAACCACTTGAGCCACCCAGGTGCCCCATGAGTATATATATGTCTTAAACTAAAGAATACTAATATTAAAACCAAATATTAATACATAATATAAAAACAGTAAGAAAAATCAACAAAATTGACAAATCCTTAGCTAAACTGATCAAGAAAAAAAAAGAAGCATATTACTAAAATCAGGAGTGAAAAAAAGGTACATCACTACCAATATTAAAGAAATGAAAAGGATCATAAGGGTATACATAAATAAATGTTTGCCAACAAACTAGAAAACTGAAATGAAATGGATAATTCTTAAAAGAACATAAATTACCAAAACTAACTCAAGAAGAAATAGAAAATATAAACAGACCTATAAATATTGAAGATACTTAATTAGTAATTTTAAAATTTACCACAAAGAAAATCCCAGGCCATATTCATTTTATTGATGAATTCCCTCAAACATTTAAAGAATGCAAGTGTTCATAACTCTTTGAAAAAAAGAAGAGCAAGGAACACTTCCTAACTCATTTTATGAAGTCAGTAATACACTGATAATAAAAGTGCACAAAAACATCACAAGAAAATAAAACTATAGACAAATATCCCTTATAAATATAGATTCAAATGTCTCCAACAAAATACTAGCAAACCAAATCCAGCATCTTTCAAAACAGACTATGCACCATGATTTATTCCAGGAATACAAAAAAAAAAAAGATTATATCATATTAATGGAAAAAAGATGAAAACCACAAATCAACTCAGTAGATACAGAAAAAAAAATTGATAAAATCCAACACTTGCATTATAAAATCACTTGCTGGGGTGCCTGGGTGGTACAGTTGGTTAACCATTTGACTATTGGTTTTGGTGCAGGTCATGCTGTCTGGGTGGTGATCTCTGGGTCATGAGATTGAACCCCACTTCAGGCTCTGTGCTCAGAGCTTGCTTGAAATTTCTCTCTCCCTCTCCCTGTGCCTGTTCCCCTCTCTAAAATAAATAAATAAATCTTCAGGGTTTTTTTTTTTTTTTTTTTTGTCACTTGCCAAACTAGGGATAGAAGGTAAATCACTCACCATGATAAAGCGCATCAGTGAAAGACACACAACTAATATCAAGAACAAGACAATATGTCTATTTTCACCACTTCTATTCAACATTGTGCTGAAAGTTCTAGTCAGGGCAATCAGGTAAGAAAAAGAAACAAAAGGAATCCAGATTGGAAGGGAAAAAGTAAGACCATCTCTTCAGATGATATAATTTCATATGGAAAAAATCTTGAGGAATTCATCTAAAAAAAAAAAACTATTAGAACTAAGAAACATGTTTAGCAAGATTGCAAGCCACTAGATCATTATACAGAAATCTATTGTATTTCCATCCAAAGGAATGACTAAATAATCCAAAGATGAAATTAAGAAAACAATTCCATTTACAATAGTATCAAAGAAAATAAAATACTTAGGGATAAATTTAAGGAAATAACTTATACACTCATACTCTGAAAACTACAAAACATGATTGAAGAAAGTTTGTAAGATCTAAATAAATTGAAAGATATCCTATGTTCATGGATTGGAAGCCCTAATATGGTTAAAATGGCAAATACACCTTAAATCTACAGATTTCAGTGTGATGCCTGTTAAAATCTCAGCTTCCATATTTTCAGAAATTGGCAAACCGATCACAAAATTTATAAGGAAATTCAAGAAACCCAGAATAGCCAAAATAGAAAAAAGAAAAGAAAGTTGGAGGATTCACATTTTCTGAATACAAACCTTTTTATAGCTGCAGGACCCAGAACAGTGTGGTACTGGCATAAGGATAGATATATAGATCAATGGAATAGAATTGAGTGTGCTTCAGAAATAAGCCCATATGTTTATAATCAATTGATTTTCAACAAGTGTACCAAAACAATCCATTGAGGGAAAGAATAGTCTTTGCAACAAATGATGCTGGGGTAATTAGATTTCCACATGTGAAAGAATAGATTGTTCTTTCTAACATACAGAAAAAATTATTCAAAATGGATCATAGACAAATTTGAGAGTTAAAACTGTGAAACTCTTGGGGGAGGGGGAATAAAAATAAACTCTATGACCTTGAATTAGGTCTTAAATGATACCAAAAGCATAAATGACAAAAGAAAAATTAGGTAGACTGAACTTCATCAAAATTAAATACTTTTGCACTGAAAATGATGAAGAACGTGAAAAGATAGGATACCTGAGTAACTCAGTCCTTTAAGCGTCTGCCTTTAGCTCAGGTCACGATCCCAGGGTCCTGGAATTGAGCCTGGCATCAAGATTCCTGCTTAGTGAGAGCCTGCTTCTCCCTCTCCCTCTGCCCCTGTCCCTCTGTCCCTCTCCCCTTGAGTTCTCATTCACTCTGCTCTCTCTCTCTCTCTCTCAAATAAATAAATAAATAAATAAATAAATAGTCTTAAAAAAAAAGAAAGTGAAAAGACAATTCAAAGAATGGGAGAAAATATTTGCAACTTACATATCTGATAATGGACTGATATCCAATTATGTAAAGAACTTTTACAATTCAATAATAAAGAGGTAACCCCAATTAAAAAATGGGCAATGGATTTGAATAAGCATCTCTCTGAAGAAGACATACAATAGCTAATGAGCACAAGAAAAACTGCTCATTAGCTATTAAGGAAAAGCAAATTAGACCACCTCACACTCATGAGGATAACTACGATCACAAAGACAGATAGTAATAAGTGTTGATGAGGTGTGGAGGAGTTTGAACCCTCATACATTAATGGTGGGAATGTAAAGTGCGAGAAGCAATTCTTCCAATTTTGGTAAACAGTTACCAAAAAAAAAATCCAGCTATTCAGCTCCATAAAGAATTGAAAACATATGTCCACACAAAAACTTGAATGTTCATTATCTGTAATAGACAAAAAGCCGACAAAATCCTAATGTCCATCAACTAGTGAATAGATAAATAAAATGTGGTATATCCATACAAGGGAATATTATTTTGGCCATAAAAAAGGAGTAAAATACTGATGTATGCTACAACATGGGTGAACCTTGAAAACATTATGCAAGAAAAAAGCCTATGATAAAAGAACATCTATTATATGATTCAATTTATATGAAATGTCCTGATGAAGCAAGTCTATTGAGACAGAAAATTAGTGGTTGCCTAAGACTGGGTGTATGGGAAGTAACTACTAATGGATCAAGGTTTCTTTCTGGGTGAAGACACTATTCTAAACTTAGATCATGGTGATGTTTGTACAACTTTCTAAATGTTCTAAGACCATTGAATTGTATACTTTACATGGATGAAATTTATAGTATAATTTGGTTTTTCAAGAGCAAAGCAGCAGCAGAAGAAAAAAATCCAATCACAGGTAAAAGTGAAAGATATTTTGTGTTAGAAATTGTAAACTGGACTTAATAGGGTCATGTGGTTTCCAACTGCTAACACAAAAGTGGGGTCTTTAGTAAAGAGGGGCAAAAAACATTAGAACAAGGTCCATAGCTTTTTGCTGAGTGTAAACCTAATCTTCATACTCAGCTCCAGGATTTCTGAAAGTTTTAAAGAACTATTAAATTAAAAAAAAAAAAAAACTAGCTTTTCATAAATAAGCAGTTTGTTGCTCAAATGTGCCAAAACTGCTTCTTCAGATGGCAGCAACAGGCTGGGCTGGGCTGATTCTGCAGCCTTTAGTAAAGCCCTTCTCTCTGTTCTTCACCACCTACCACATGTTCCAGGAGCTGCCTGCTGCTCCTGGTCCCACACTGAGGTCTCTATGACAGCCAGGCCACAACCAGCTTCCCAGTCTGGACAGACTGGGTTACACTTGGACCTTAATTGAAGAGGAGGTGTGGGAAACCAGGAAAAAAATCTTCATTGTGGGCCTTGGTTTCCAGAAGATGCCGAAGTTGAAGGCAGCAAGATGAAAATCTCAGTACTTCCATGCTACTCTAAGTAGAATCCTTCTTTCTTCCCTCTGCCTCCTCTTTTAGTTTTCCCCCTTTTCTCTTACACATTTTGGCCTGAGATACCTTGTTAATTTTTAAAGATTAACAGGCCATTTAGCATGAAAAGAGTGTGGCACAGGTCACAGATGAATAAATTAATACCAAAACTTCACACTAGGATGAAAATCAAAGCTGTCTGTTTTATTGCTTTAAGTATCTGTGAGTGCTGGGCAGGAGGAAATTGGTATCTCATTAAAAGAAAATGAGAGAGTGAGGTAGAGAGGAAACTGAAAGCTTGTTAAAACTGGTGGAAAAGCCGTCTTAATTATGCTTTTCCATTTGCTAACAAGGGGACGTTTGTTATGAGTTCAGGACACTTTATCCCAAGCAAAACAAACAGAGTTAACGACATTATTTTTGTCTTTTTAGCCAGTGGTGACTTTGGAGTCCTGTTTCAAAATAAAGACTTCACCGCAGGAAGTCAATTAGACCAGAGAACACTGGCAAAGGGTCAACTGCTTTCCCTTTCAAAGATTGATTTGAGAGCTGCTACACAACCTTTCACCTTGCCCCTGTGTAAGGGGGAAGGTGGGCAAGGGCTCCTTATTAGTGCAAGAATCTGTGTGTCTGGAGAGGCATTTAAAGGCCATGCTGAGAGTCATTGACTCTGAAACACTTATAGGAAGTCTACAGCCCCTGTAAAGCACCAGTTTCCTCTTCTGGAAAATGGAGACACTAATGACTTCATGGTTGTTTTGGTGATTAAATAAGATGTTAGGTGAGAAAACACCTCCAAGGAACTTTAATAATACTGGCTACCACTCACTGATGGTCACTGTGAGTCTAATACATTATCTTACTTAATTTTCACAGGAGCCATATATAGTTCTATAGTCTCCACGCTCTGAGTGGAAAAAAAATTAGGAAGGTTATGTCCAATTTTGTTCAAGGTCAACAAGTAAGTGAGACAGTGGGATCTGAATCCAAGGCTGTTTCACATAAAAGTTCATGAATAAGATAAGGCCTGTGACTCTAAGTCCTAGAGAGGAATAGAAACACTTGATAACAAAGCAGGGTATAATTAATGGCCAGAGGATTTAGTGTGCTAAGGGAATTTAAAGAAAAGAGAGATTTTTTTCTGGCTGGAGAGTTATGCCAAGAGGCAGTAGTCTAACGTCCAAGAGTATATACAGAATATTTGGTTCAAATCCTGGATATCTTTAGTTTCTTATTTATTTTTTTTTTTTGTCTCAGCTGCCTTCAGCTATAACATAAGAATCGAGATGCTACCTCTTTTCGGTTGTGAGGATTGAGAAAAATAATGTCTATTAAACACTCGTCAGTGCCTGGTGAATAGTTTTGTGTTTTTTTTTTTTAATCGGTATATTTCATGCAAGAGGTAGTAAATTCAGTTTGAAGGACAGCAAGAGGGTTTCAATAGAGACATATAAATTTGAAAAAATGTTTTAAATATCTCCAATATTAAATATACTGCAACAAAATTGTTATTTTAGCTACTGAATTTATTCAAAAATCCACTGGGAACATACCATTTTCTAAGTATGTCAAGCATAAGAACTGGTTTTGAGCTCAACTAGTGGTAGAATAATTTGTGTCAGACTAACCTTCTTGCCAATAATAATTATAAACTCTGTACAAAATATAAAAGTCAACTGTTATAAAGTGCTGGAGAGTAATCAAAGGTAATTAGAACCTAAAAGGTCTTTGACCCTGGATATAAGGGGACCACATGCAGTGAGATTAGCTTTTCTTCTGAGAGTAATTCCAAATCTATGTGGTATTAAGGCAAAAGAGCTCAAACAAAAGGCTGCAGTCTTAATGGCCTGATACAGAGGACAGAAATCTAAAAAATGATTGTGGCATAGTGGGAAGGGCCCTCAGATTTATAATAAACTCTCCTCAAATTTTTGACTGACTCTTGGATGGTGCATACTTAGGGAAACTCTATAAAGAAGAAGGTTGATAGAGCTGAGCAGAGATTTCAGTGGCTTTACCCTGCAGAGGAGACCAAGGGTTTAGAGTCTGAGTCCAGCTACAGAGGCTTGGACTTTCCACTGAAACTACAAAATGACCACACTTTAAGCATGGAGATTATGTTCCATGACTAAAATATTGATTCTAATACTAAGGGAAAAATCAAAAGTAACCAATACTTATAAAGCCTAAAATCAAGCCATCACAGAGTAAAGGTCACCCCCATAATTTAATTGACTTTAAGAGAAAAATTAACTTATTCAGGAAAAAGAACTGACTCTAATCTGGACAATGTAACACACAGTTATTGGTATATAATGAAAATTACTAGACATATGAAGAAATAGGAAGATGTTATTTTTAATCAACAGAAAAATCTGTAGTACAAATAGACCCATGAACAAACCAGATATTAGAATTAGCAGACAAAATTTGAAACAACTATGGTAGACTTTTGCTATCAGTCAAGAGAGAGTAAAATAGTCTGGAATTACTTGCCTTATAAACAACTAAAAAAATTGGATAAAATACAGGGAACTAATATTAGACATTGAACAATATGACTGTGATTACTGATAAAAGGGAAAAAATAGATATGTGCTTCACGTAGGTTTTTTTGCCCACAAATAATGCCTGGATGACAGGCATTTGTATTTTACAGGCATTACAGTCATCTTTGTGTAGGGATGGGATGCAAATAGAGTTCAACACTCTTGTTGAATTGAAGAGAAAGAGAACAGAGTTCAAGGATGTCAGTAAAGATAGAATTTGGACTAGAGAGAAGGCTCAAGGATAGGGGTCAACTAAAAGAAAAAGTTCTAAAGTTCTTCATGGGGATCTCTTTGAGTCTTTGCTAAATATCAACCTCTGCTTGCAGAGATTGAAATGTCACAAGACCAGGAATGAGCAACTTCCAAAGAAAGAAAAAGTACCAGATAATTGTAAGACCAACATTTCAGAACTTCCTCAGATCTGGTCATTATTTGGGTTTTCCCCAGCCATTGTGGAAAAATCTCTTTGAACATATGAACATTCTGTAGTAATTGCAGAAAAGCAATGTCTTGGTGGGACTAAATTACTCCTTGAATAGAGGCAACTCTAGATATTTCTTAAAAGATGATTAAATCAAACCAGGTAAGGATCAAATTAATTTCTCATTATCCATTTAATTTCTGATGTATCTGTAGTATATCCCTTTTCACCTAAATATGATTTATTTTTATTTTCTCTCATTCTTGTTTATCAGTCTCACCAGAGATTTGTATTTTGTTAATCTGTTTATTGAATGATCTTTTGGTTTTATTTACTTTGATTATGGTTTCTTTGTTTTCTACTCCATTGATTTATGTTCTTTATGTTCTTTATTAACTTTTCCTCTATATTTGGTTTCATTCTGTCATTCCTTACTTACTTCTTAAGTTGTATGTTAGCATATTACTTTTCAGTATTTTGATTTTCTAATATAAGCATTAATATTACAGCTATAAATTTCCCTCTAAAGTTAGCTGTATTACAAAACCTTTCAAATGCAGTATTGTCATTTCCCTTTAATTCTACTTATTTCCTAAGTTCTCTCATGATATGTTTGCCAATCTATCTATTATTTAGAAGGGGGATTTTAATGTTTTTTTTCTTTATGTCACTGATTTTTTACTTATTTGAATGGTAGTTAAAAAGTGAAGCCTGTATTATACTCATTCTAGGAAATCATTGACACTTGCTTTATGGACTAGTATATAACCAGTTTTTAAAAAGTATTCTATGTGTGCTTTTAAAAAATGGAGAATCTACTTAGATTTGTATATAAAATCCAACAGTATTTAACCTATTAATCTAGGGGGGGGTGGAAAATAAGGTGAGGGCCCATGATTTTACAAATTTACAAAATATTGAGTTTTAAATCATGGTTAATGTTACATGACACCAACAAATGTAATCCTTAGTCAACAAACCATATAAGCCGAAAGGAGGTAAAGAGGCAGGCACCCTGACCTGGTGCTTCGTTAAGACAGGGTCATCCAAAAATCAGAAGTTTATGATATGGATAGAAATGATGAAGGTACAACACATACTCATCTGTAGCACTACCCTGACATTTGACTTTCATGCACCATTATAATCAGTGCTTAACTTTTCTTCTTAAGAGAAGATTCCTGATATAATTCTATATGCCAGGACTACCAACAACTCTCAAGTGCATCTAAAATCTTGATGACAGCAATTAATGTATTCCCTCACACCCATACATTATAAATAGCTGGTTTTGTCTGAAATCTGCCAAGTTCAAGAGTCAGAAAAGTACTCCCTCTTCACCTCCATGCCCCTGCCTCATCTTTCCTCTCAACCCCCTTCCTTTTTTGTCTGGAATAACTTTCACTTAATGATTAGTGACTTTACCCACTCCATCAACACTGATCAGAATTACATCAGTCTCTTGGACATTCAACAAAACCGGACAGAAAACAGCCTACCAAAGGAAATTTACAATCTGAAAAGCAGAGAAGGAGACAAAATAGGTGGACAAAAGACAAAGCAAAAGTTGAGGCTGAAGCTTGGGAAAACCTTGGAAGAAAAAACTTCAAATCAGTTCCAGTTTATTGTCGCAGTATGAAACGGAACTTTTAGCATCAAAGGATAGGTGATTCAGAGCCAATTGTCAAAGAAAAAATAGTGCTTATTCATTACATAGAGGTCATATTCTTGGTTTTCTTGTTTATTCTTTCCCTTTAGTTGATACTAGAAAGGTTTTTCTTCTACCAGCCTAGGACTCATTTACATGCATTTACGCATCTTTCTTTTTAGTATATATGTATACGTGTGTGTGTGCCTGTGTGTGTATTTTTGTTTGTTTGTTTGTTTGTTTATGAGGGATTAAATGACACCTCCACAGACATGGACTTGAAGCCTCACTGCATAATGGAAATAAACTAGGAATCTTTTAGCACCCATGGAACTAATGGCTGGAAAAGCAACATATGATATCTTTCTCAGGTTGTCGAACTTGAGATTTAAGGTAGGTGGAGGAAAATGAGAGGTCATCATAATCAAACAGATCCCATTCGTTTTACATTCAGCTTTTCAAATAGCCTACAGTATAAGGAGCCCTAGAGGATGTGAGCAAGAAGAATTTGGCATCCAAGTTCACTGATTGTAATTAATCTATATATTTGACCACTATTTCTAATAGGTCTGTCACCCAAGAGGATTGAACTGTATTTGTGTTCATCTCTGTTCTTTGAACACTGAAGTAATCACATCATGGTTACTGACTTGACTGAACACATTGTCTCCACTGCCTTCAGAATGTCAATGTGTATTCCAGAAATAAGATGGTAATAAAAATGACCCCCCAAACCATCAATTTATCAAATTACATCCATCACCTAGCAAAAAAAAAAAAAAAGAAACCCCAAGGTAATGAGAAGCTGGGCTATTTAGTATCAGAAAAAGTATGTGGTTTGGAGTGCTTGAACAAAGAACAAGCATTGAGAAGTGCTGCCGATGTAGGAGCAGATAGTCTCTATGAGATGGCTGTAGACAACTGATGGGGTCTAGGCTTGGGAGACGCTTAAGTTAGGTCTAGGAGGACAGCATGGAAGGGATACCTTGCTAACTTCTTAGAACTTCACTTCTAAAATTTTGGTCAGTGAAAAGAGCTTTAGGAGATTTTGTTTTCAGTCAGTTTCTTCATTTAATGGACTTGTAATATTAGGCAAGGATTTAGATGGAACATCTGTAAAATGGGGAGAATAACATCCACCCAGCCTGCTTCACAGGATTGTCTTGAAAGTTCACTGAGATTAGTAAGTAAAGGGGATTTGGAAATTGAAAATTCATGTACAGGAGGACCATATTTTTTGGATACTTTACTGTTTTAGGCTTTGTTTCTTTATAATGAGGTGTCTTTGGTAGCGGAATGGTTCTATCTCTTGAGCATTACGGATTAGGAAATAAGTGAAGGAGAGTGTGGAGGCTCAATGAAAAGATGAAAGCAGGAAGTGATGAACAAATGCTCAGTATGAGTGCTATGTTGTTTTGTGCCAATAACTGGAATAATTATTTTCTATTGCCTTCCTTTTGGTAGGAAATTTGTCTAAATGAAACATACTCAGTGGAGAGAAACAGATAATTTATAAAATATGTATTCCTTATCGCTGAAAAAAAGAAAGAGTCCATTATCCCTCTTGGATAATGTGTGAAGTTTGAAATAATTCTTTGTTAGAATGACACTCTCCCTAGTCATTTTAATTTTATATAAATTGTGTCATAGCAGTAAATATTTAAAAAGAGAATTAATACATTAGGTTCCAACTGTATGTATAGTTTTAAAATGCAGAATAAAGATTTAGATCAAATAGAGTAAAATGTTAAGAATTTAGAAAGTTGATAAGCGTGTTCATCTACCAAATGTATGCTTGAAATTATTCTTAACACAAAAATTATAATTACAAATAAAGGAAATAAAACAATTATAGATTTTTTATTAACAATTTCATGGAGGAGAAAATTAAAAATAAAAATTATTATCTAAAAGAAAATAAGAGAAGAGAGAAAAAGGAACACAAGTTATGGAACTGGTAGAAAACAACATGTAAGATATAAATCAAAACCCAAGTGCATCAGTAAACACAGCAATTGCAAATAAGCCAAATATTCCCTAATAAAATATTATGATTATCAGATTGAAATTTTAAAAATGAGCTGTATATTCTTTATAAAAATACCTTTAAAATGACAGTACTGAAGGATTAGAAGTAAAAGAATGAAAAATACATGTAATTTATTTAAATTTATTAAAATTATTGCAATAACAGAGTAAGAATATTATAAATAAAGAGGCATGTATCATAATGATTAAAAGGATCCATTTATCAGGAACACTACACACACACATTTTCCATCTATACATATAGAATATATTATAGTGTGCCCATGTAAACAAATATACATAAATAAATATATATATAGTGTATCTATAATAGCTTCAAAAAACAGAATGCAAATACCGAAAGAGGCAATAGTAAAACCCACAATCAAGTGAGAGATTTGTTTATAGTTTTTACTAAAGTATAATTAGCATCCAGTGAAATGCACATATCTTAAATCATGAGTTTACATACTTACAAATAATATATCCATGTAACCCATTCCCCTATCAAAAGGTGGAATATTTCAATCATTGTCTCTTTATTTTTTTATTTTTTTAATAATAAATTTATTTTTTATTGGTGTTCAATTTGCCAACATATAGAATAACACCCAGTGCTCATCCTGTCAAGTGCCCCCCTCAGTGCCCCATCTCCCATTCACCCCCACCCCCCGCCCTCCTCCCCTTCACCACCCCTATTTTGATTCCCAGAGTTAGGAGTCTTCATGTTCTGTCTCTCTTTCTGATATTTCCTACCCATTTCTTCTCCCTTCCCTTCTATTCCCTTTCACTATTATTTATATTCCCCAAATGAATGAGACCATATAATGCCTCACTGTTAACTTCCTTTCTTTCTCACTGTTAACTCGGCCTTTCCCGAGTTAACCACTGTTCTGAGTTCTTTCACCATGTATTAGCTTCATATTCTAGTTTCATATAGGTGGAATTACTCACTATGTACTCTTTGCTTCTTCAATGTAGTAGTTTTGAGATTAAGCCATTGTGTTGTATTACCAGTTCTTCGTTATTTATTGCTGAGTGTTCCATTGAACAAATATATCACAGTTTGCTTATCCATTCTTCCCTGGAGGGACATTTGGGCAGTTTCCAGTTGGCTATTACAAATAAAGCTGCTGTGACTTTCTCATGCAAGACTTTTTTGTGGTCATGTGTTTTCATTTCATTTGGGTAAATGCCTAGAAGTGGAATTGCTGAGTCGCAGGGTAGGTATATGCTTAGCTGTATAAGAAACTGCCCAATCTTTTTCCAAATTGATTGTACCATTGTTCCATTGCCTTTGGCAGTGTATCTATCTAGTTCTTTATCTATACAATATCCAGTTCGGTATTGCCAGCCTTTTTTCATTTTAGGCATTGTAGGTCTAATATCTCACTTTTGTTTTAATTTGCATTTCCCTGGTGAGGAACTAATCCCAGATCCAGGGATCATGACCTGAGCCAAAGGCAGAGGCTCAACCACTGAGCCACCCAGGTGCCCTAGAAAATGACTGTTAATTATTGACCTTGCATCTTGTTACCTTGCTAAATTCACTTATTAGTTGCAGTAGCTTTTCTCATAGATACCTTAGAATTTTCTGTATATCTGATTATCTCATCTATAAATATTGTTTTACTTCTTTCTTTCCATTATGGTTGCCTTTTTCTCCCTCATCTAATTGCAATTGAGTAAGACCTCTTGCAAAGTTCTGAATAAGAAGTAGAAAGCACATCCTTGCCTTTTCCTTAGTATTAAGGGAAAACTGCTTAATCTTTCATCATTAATATGAAATTGGCTATAGATTTTTCATAATAGTGGAATTCTGTCAAATGCTTTTTCCATATCTTGTAGGAGGATCATATAGCTTTTCTCCTTTATTCTGATAATATGATAAATTACACTGATTTTCAAATGTTAAACAACTTTGCATTTCTGGAATAGCTTCATTTATTCATGATATGTTATCTTTTTTTGTATTTTGCTGAGTTTTTGTTCTAATATTTTGTGAAGGTTTTTGAATGTATGTTAATGAAGCATATTAATCTTTAATATTTTTTTATTTTTGAAGGAGAGTAATGCCAAATTAAATGAATAATTCACTTCACTGAGGGAATAATGAATTGAGAAGTGTCCCCTCCTCTCCTACTTTATGAAAGTAGGATTATGTTATTTCTTAAATAAATGTTGACAGAATTCACCAGTTAAGCATGTGTGTGCATGTATGTGTTGGGTGTTTAATTGTGAATTCATTTTTTAATAATTATAAGGCTATTGATTTTTTGGGTTTTTTTTTTAGTATTAATCATTTATTTTTCACAAGACTTTAACTTGTCAACTGTATTTGCATAAAAATGTTGATAATATTCCTTATCTTTTTCAGCCACCTTTAATATTGGTAATTTGTGTCTTTTCTCTCTCCTTCTGTGACCAGCCTAGCTAATATTTTATCAATTTTATTGGCCTTTACAAAGATATGGGTTCTTAAATTCATTTTCTCTATTGTTTGCCCATTCTTTTATGCCATGAATGTCTACTATTATCTTTTTTTATTTCCTTCCATGTTCTCTGAATTTAATCTGCTTTTTTTCTTCTTTATAAATTTAAACTATTTATTTAAAAATATTTTCTCTTTTCTTTGTACAAGTATTTAAAGTTATAAAATTTCCTCCTAAGCATTACTTTAATTACATTACACGAGTTTTAATATGCTCTATTTTAAAATCCTTCAGATTCAAATATTTCCTTTTTTCTTAAGATTGTATTTATTTATTTGAGAAAAGAGAGAGAGCATGAGCAGGAGGAGAGTCAGAGGGAGAAGAAGTAGACTCCTAGTGGAGCAGTGAGCATGATGTGGGGCTCCATCTTAGGACCTTGAGATCATGACCTAACCTGAAGGCAGATGCTTAACCTCCTGACCGATTGAGCCACCTAGGCACCTCTGGATTCAAATATTTTCTAATTTTCCTTGTTAGTTTTTATTTTAGCTCATGAGTTATCTAAAAATGTGTTGCTTAATGTTTGGCCATTTTCTAGAAATTATTTGTTGTTGATTTGTAATTTCAGACAATTTTCTCAGAAAACATATTGTACATACCTTCAATTGTTTTGAATTTACTGAGATTTGACCTAGCCTATGATCTAGCTTTAGTTCACATTTACTAGCACTTTAAAAGAATGTGTTCTCCACATTTTTTAATGTTTTGTAAATATTAAATTGTAGTAATGTTTAAATCTTCTATATCTTTATTGAATTTTGTCTTTTTGTCTATCAATTACTTAGAAAGCAGAGCTAAAGTCACTAACTCTAATTGTGGATTTTTGTATTCTTACCTTTGGTTCTGTCTGCTTTTGCCATATATATTTCAAAGCTCTATAATCAGCTGTTTATACATTTAGGTTTATTACATATTTTTGATGAATGGAGTCTTGTCATTATTAAAATTTTCTCTTTCTGATAATTCTCCTTTGCCTTACTTCTACTTTGTCTCATATTATTATAGCTACTCCAGCTGATAATTAGAATTTTCATAGTGTACATTTTCTAATCTTTTTAAATTATGTGTTTTTTTAATTTAATGCAGCTTTTATAAATAGCATACAGGTGAGTCTTGCTTGTTTATTCAATTTAACATCTCTGCCCTTTTATTGGACTGTTTAGTTCACACACATTTCATGTAATAATTTATATTGTTCAGTTAGTTCTACTAGTTTTACTAACTGTTTTTATTTGTCTTATCATTTCTTTATTCCTTTTCTCTATTTTCCTGTCTTTTTTCATTAATTGAGCAATTGTTATTATGCCATTTTGTATCTTATATTGGCTTTTAAATTTTTTAATTTTTTTATATTGGCTTTTTATTTATGCTTCTTTATTTTTAATGTTTGATACAAGATTCACTGTATACATCTTTATCTAATAGTCTATTTTGAATTAATGTTATTTCATTTCACATTAAAACGTGGGAATCTACAATCGTATGTATCTTGCTCCTTTCCCATCTTTGTACAACTGCTGTCATGCATGTAACATATTTAAACTTCAGAATATATTATTATTTTTGCTGTAATCAGTCAGTTTAAAGCAGTTCAGTAATGAGAAACATAATCTTATTTAGACTTACCTACGTGTTCACCATTTGGGAAATCTTCATGTTACCACGTAGATTTGAGTTGTCATTCAACATAATTCTCTTCTCATCAAAGAACTTTCTGTAGGGACACGTGGGTGGCTCAGTGGTTGAGCATCTGCCTTTCGCCTAGGGTGTGATCCCAGAGATCTGGGATCCAGTCCCGCATCAGGCCCCCTGCAGGGAGCCCGCTTCTCCCTCTGCCTATGTCTCTGCCTTCTCTCTATGTCTCTTGTGAATAAATAAATAAAATCTTTTAAAAAAAGAAGAAGAAGAAAAAAGAACTTTCTGTAATATTTATTGTAGTGTAGGCCTACTGGCCACAAATTCTATTAGCATTTGTTTGCCTGAATATATCTTTGTTCTACCTTCATTCAAAAATGAGTATTTTCACATAGATATGAATTTCTGGGTTTTAACCACTTTAAATTTATCTTCTCATTGCTTTTGGCTGTTAGTGTTTCTTTTAAGAATTTAACAGTCAAAAAAAAAAAAATTTAACAGTCATTCTTATTATCGTTCTCCTATGTCTAAAGTGTCTTTTTTGAGGGGAGGAGGGTGAGTTAGGGAAATGGTTTTAAAATTTTCCTGTTGGTCTTTAGCAATTTGATTTGATTTACCTAGGTGTCGTTTTCCTTGCATTTTTGCTGTTTAGGGATTATTAGATTTGTGGTTTTATAGTTCTCATGAAATTAAAAAACATTAAACCATTACTTATTTCAATACCTGTTTTGTCCCAAACTGTCCTCTCCTCTCCTATTTTCACCAAATTACTATAGTTTTCAGATGTGAAATACTGCAAATCCCTTTTATTAATGGTAAGAATGTAAATTGACACAAACACTTAGGAAATCTGGTTTTCATTATCTATTAGAATTGATACATATACCTAATTACATAAAAATTACATTGCCAGGTATATACCCAACAATGTATCCATATATGCACCAAAAGACATATGCAAGAATGTAAAAACTGAATTTTGGAAATAAATGTAGTATAATCAATTATTATATACAATCGTTATCCTGACATTCAGCAAATGAAAATAAACTATTCACTGTATGTAATAATATGGGCAAAGATCACAAAATGATGTTGAGTCAAAGAAACCAAAGAGAAAACAATTCATACAGCATGAATTCATTTATATAAAATATTAAAATAGACAACCTATGTCATTAGAAATTAAGATAGTGGTTATTCTTGGAGGACGAGGACAGTGACTAACGCAGGCATGAGAGAACTTTCTAGGTATGTTCATTTTGTGAAAATTCTTTGAGCTGTATCTATTTCTATATGAGTCTGTATATATGTTGCAGTGCCGTTTTCTATATGTATGTTTTAGAACAATGAAAAGATTTTTAAAAATTAAAAGAATTAAAATTAAGAGGTTAAAGAAGAAATGCTTCATTTCTACTATGCTAGTAAACCAATATTACTTTGGAAACAAAAATTATAAAAATCAAAATAGAGTACTAAATGATTATAATGCATAGGTCTGGGATTTTTTTCCCCCACAACTTTTTCCTTCATTGAGACTTTAAGGGCATGGGCAGGAAGGTGGAAGAAAATATTTGGTTCATTTAGACACCAAATTCTAAAGTGGTAAGACTCAATAAAATTTGCTCAACTTTATACTTTGCTTCATCTCTGCATCTGTAATGGGCTTCTCCCACTCTCCATGTCTAGAATATTTTCTTTATTTTTTGAGCACAGATGTAACTGGATTTTTTTAAGCTGAAAAAAGATCCAAGCAGAAGCTCTTCAGATGAATGGAATGTAGAAGCAAAGTTCTTTCCTTCTTCCTTTCCCCCTCTTCTCCTCTCTACCGCAAATCTGTTTTAAAAGAGTCAATGGGGAATTTGGCGCTGACTATGGAGAGAGAATGTGAAGGAAATGGAGAGAAAAAAAGTTTTTCGTTTGGTGAATCAAGTAAAAAGGATAGTAGAGATCTTTGAGGGAGGGTAAGCTAATGAATGCTGTCTATTTGTACTTTAAAATGTCTCTTCACAAAATTCCATATAATCATGAAACCACTTTAAAATCTGTGCTCAAAATGATTTTTTAAAAAAGATTTATTTACTTTAGAGAGAGAGAAAGAGGCATGTTCATGACAGGGGAAGGGGCAAAGGGAGAGGGAGAGAAAGAATCCTCAAGCAGACTCAAGCAGAGTGCAGAGACCAGTTCAGGGCTTGATTCAGGACTCTGAGATCATGACCTGAGCAAAATGAAGAGTCACATGCTTAACTGACTGTACCACCGAGGCATCCCTCAAAATGAATTTTTTAAGGTGTTCAAATTATTTTATTCTGGAAGGTATATGACTACTTTAAAGAAAAACAGCCGATTGCTGTGCCTCTAGTCATAATTGTGCTGTCTAGGATGTATCATCTCTGTCTTATAGTGGATTGCTGCTGGGCCTGCCTTATTTCTTTGTGGAATTTGACAACCTTGATCTGACTTCCAGTTTGAAACAGTCCATTATCTTGGTGTTATAATCCCACACTTTTCTGGTTTTTCTTTGGCTTTTTGGCTTGTATTTCTCTGGCTCACTTGTTGCCTCTTTTTTCTCATCCCATACCTTAAATGCTTGTGCTTCACAGGTATCTACCCTTGGCTCATTGGTCCCCTTATCTGCTCTTAGGGTTCCTCAGGCTGGGAGTGATGCATAAAATATGAGTTTGGAACAAAAATAGAGTTTAAACGTTAGTTATATTATTTACTAGCTGCTGACTTTATGTAGGAGGTTGAATTTCTGAATCTTGATGTAACTACTTTTTTAGTGAGGATCAATAGGACTATATTTGCAAAGTGCTTAGCATGACATTTGCCCCAAAATAAGTACTCTTTGATATCAGCTATCTATTATAGCTATTTAACTGCTATCATGTCTATAGTCATAGCCTAGACCTCTGTTTTAAACCTTAATTTCTTATAGTTGATTGCCTGTATCCATCTGGATGTCCAGATGTTCCAAAGGCAGTCAATCTCAATGTATGTTTGAACTCATTATCTTTCTACCTAATATCCTCCTTTAAGGTGATTCCATCATTCAGCCAAAGATGAAGCTAGTTGGAAATCTTACCTGCGTTCTCTCCATCATCCCAATCTAATCAATTATTTTTACCTTCTAAATATTTATCAGTTTATCTCTCCTTCTCCAGGGAAGGGAAGTAGTGGTACAGGTAGAGCTCTAAACTTGCCAACAGGGCAGCCCCGGTGGCGCAGCGGTTTGGCGCCGCCTGCAGCCTGGAGTGTGATCCTGGAGACCCGGGATCGAGTCCTGCATCGGGCTCCCTGGATGGAGCCTGCTTCTCCCTCTGCCTCTCTCCCTCTCTCTCTGTCTCTATGAATAAATAAATAAAATCTTAAAAATAAATAAATAAATAAACTTGCCAACAAAAAGAAATTAGGAAATTTAGACTCTTCTTTAAAAACAAAACAAAAAATTTTCCTGGGTAACTCAGGTTGTTCAGGGAGTAAATGGTATTTTCCTTCCTCTCCTCTGACCCCACCTTTGCTAATCATCACACATACATACACGTGCACACACACACACACACACACGCACACAAAGGCTTATGTGTTTTCACAGAGATGGGATGGTCTCATATCTTCATATAAGCTCTAGTCTCTGGTGTTAGTTGGTTAACATTGTCTTGACCTTGGGCCTCTTATACTGGTATTTTCTGAGGTTCAACTGGTTGACTAACTTTTGTAGAGCATGATGCTGAGCCCCACAGTTCCTACTACAACCTTGAGTAATAAAGTTCCTGTCATGGTGGCCCACTCCATCATTCCACCCTCAGCCTCTTTTGATTTTTGGGTACCATGAGAGGCCTAAAACTTGCAGTTGAGTTCTCTATACAATGCTTAATTGTGCAGGACACTCTCAAGCTATCCTCTGGCTCACATACCTGGACACCTGTATCTCATGTTTTTGAGCCACTATCTAGGCCCCACCTGTTTTCTCTGTATTATTACACTAAATGCAGCTCTTTGCCACAGAATTTACAAATTATGCTCTGCCTGTGCTCTGAGAAGTATAATTCTAAGCTCACCTCCCCCTGTCAACCTCTGAAACTTCTTCATAAATTTATTTGGATGTTTTCCTCACAATGTCCTCCCTTAAGGTTTAGCTAAGCAGGAGCAGGTAAACAAAGGAGGACTCTCTCTGACTCTTGCTTCTCCCTCTACCTTCTCCTGCCAGGCTTTATTGGAAAAAAATTTCCTTTCTTCTCTATAGTATTGATAATGGCAAAAGTCAGCATTTCAACTGCTAAGATTTTTCCAAACTATACAGATAACCTTTGGAATTAAGAATCTCTTTGTTCTCAAAGACTGATTTTCAAGATTCTTCACTCCCATAGGCAAGACAAGGGTCAGCTTTGAGATTGGCAGAGGAAAGATGATCTATTTCTTTTTGCTTCTCTGCTTTAACAACTGTTTCTGGCTGGAAAAGGAATTAATCATGTGCAATAATATGGAAAAGATAAAAATTACATTAATAACAGTGATATTATGATTTATAAGAAATACACATTTGGTCATTTAGATTACCAAAATATATTTCTCATATATATTTGGTCTTAATCCACAGTTCCTGGCATACAGCTGCCAAAACCCTTGGAATTTCCTAAATTTAGAGAGTGATAATGGTGCCTTTTGTTGTGTTAATGAGGTGACAGGGGAACCTCCAATCTTTAGCAGGTCAGTCAGCAGCACAGGGTTTATGATTGGCATCCTGAGTTGGAAGACATCCTGCTGGTATCTGGGAATTGCTTGCTGGTGTGGAGGGGACCCTCCAAGTTGGAAACTGAGTCTCAGAACACCAAAAGAATAATATCCCCCACTTTGCCAGATATTTTCAATTTTTCTTCATCTTTCTCTGCCCTATGCTACGCCCCAGAAGAGTCAACTTTATATACTGCCTTGGGCTCCACTGCCTTTTTTTCTTTAGGTTGTCATTGGGATGCACAAGTAAGAAATAAAAGGTTGGAAGTAAGTAAGTTGAAATTTTTATTCTCCCAGCTTCCCAGCTACCTCTACTAAAGGCCACAGCTCCTGTCCAGCAGCCCGCTTATATAGTCAAAGCTCCCTCTTACTATTCTAGTAACTTCTTCCTCCCTTAGTATGTTCAGATCTATGGATGATAACACCTCTGATCTCTTCCTAACTGTCCAATGATATATCAACCCTTGTTTGTGTCCCTTAACTTTTTATAAACAATCCCTTAATAAACTCTCCTCAGTTGTTCCATTAAGTATGATTTACCTCCCGTGGGACCATTATGATAAATCCATGATACCTGTGTAATTTCATCTTAATGACTTATTTTTTCGATTAGATTAGAATTTAAAGGCAGAGACTCAAATTCTTAAAATTATCTTTTATCCATTATGTCTATTACCAAGCACAGTACACTGATTACAAGGATGGTACTAAATGCTTTCTGAAAATCTTCATTTAATCACTTAGCTGCTATGTACTGGATACTATTTTAGTCACTGTGGATACCATGATGAATAAGATGGCATAGTCTTTGTCCTTATTGGTTTATCCTTTCCTGACTGTGTTTCCCCACTGCAGATTATAATTTTTGATGAACATAGTACAATAGCTATTGACTGTCCTGGTCACAATCCTTCTAAATAATCTGTCCTACCCATATCCCAGGTGGCTCTGACAAGGTGAAGCCATGTGTAAGCCAAAATTTGAGGACCCAGAAGCAATGAATGAGCCATAGAAGCATGTTAGTATAATGAGAGATCAAAGTATAGGAAGTATTGGGCTTAGAAGAAATATGGATGCCATGATAAATAGAGAGACCAGTTTGCCTTAGTTCTGATTAGATTTTCCATCAAGCCTTATTCTACTATAGTTCTTAGCCTCTTGGCTTTGAAGCTCTGTGGCTTTTGAAGCCACGTTGAAGCTTTACCAGAAAACTTCCTTTACTTTGCAACAGTTTGAACAGGCCCTAGTTCTTCATGTGCAGATGTGTCTGAGGAAGCATGCTCCCATGGAAAGGAGGGAGATGAAAGTAAAAATGCTCAATACACTGAGTTTGGTATTGCCGTTGTTAATGGCATCTCTAAGCATATTGGGGTGTGGGCTGAACCAATGAGAGGCTGTTTTACTTTCCTCACTGTATCCAGTAAAGACTGCGTTGCTTGTCAAGCTGAACTTTTAGGCAATCCTCCTTCATGAATCATAGTCCTACAGCTTGTTTTCCTTTTCTTGACCCTCATATTTCACACTCCTCTCTCATCAGTAATTTTTTTTCCTGCATGATGAAAAACTGCCAGATGAATCCCTTGCTTTGCTTGATCCCTGGATCATTTGTACACCTGCTGTTCCCGCTGGTACTTGCCACTGGGATTCCACTGTCTAAGAGGACTGCCAAGGTACATTTGTCATAGCATGGCTCATTATCACGCAAACTAAAGGCACGTCCATATCTTAAAACATGGCTATTGAAACTGATTATAAGAGTCCTCCAAAGCTAAAAAACTTTTATGGAATCTGTCCCTAAGATTTCATTATTTAAAACAAAAATTTGGGACACCTGGGTGGCGTAGTTGGTTAAGTGTCCAAATCTCAGTTTCAGGTCAGGTCAAAATTTCAGGGTTGTGAGATTAAGCTCTCCCTTGGGCTCTGTGCTCAGCAGGGAGTCTGCTTAACACTTGCTCTCCCTCTGCCCTTCACCCCCAAAGTTCTCTCTCTCATTCTCTCTCTCTCTAAAATAAATAAACCTTTAAAAAACTAATTTTTTAAAAAATTCTTTAGTGATCCTTTTCCCCACAATTCTCCAGTCGTATTGCTGAGAACTCATTTTTGCAGTCTCAGTCTGGCCCCCTTCTTGGAGACCAACTCTGTTAAAGGTAGGGAAAGAATAAGTAAGCTCAGGAAATTCAGCAGCATGTAAACTTTGCATATCCTGCCCAGACCTTACAGTTTAGTTCTAGCAATTCCACTCCTGCTTTGCTTTAAGACCCACCTGATCCAGGGGCAGATACATAAGTAAGCACAGAAGTCACTGCTGTCTTTTCTGCCATGTGATTTTGGGGATGTTTGAGAGGTCCCTTTACTGCCTTTATATTTTTTACAGTGTTTGAAATCATTTCTCATTTGACTCTCAGAATGGTCTCATTGGAATCAAACCATTTTACATTTGAAATCCATTTTTTAAAAGATTTTATTTATTTATTTATTTGAGAGCAAGAGAGAAAGAGCACGAGCCAGAAGGAAGGGCAGAGGGAGAGGGAGAAGCAGATTCACCACTGAGCAGGAATCCCAATGTAGGCTTGATCCCAGAACCCTCAGATCATGACCTGACTGAAGGCAGACATTTAATGAACTGAGACACACAGGTGCCCCTTGAAATCCATTTTTATGAAGCCAAGACTGGAATAAAGCCCTTGTCACTCCAGAATCATACTTTTTATTTTAGAGCAATATTTATTTTCTTCCTTAATATCAACCTGTTCTGGACCATATGGAAATAGGATTAATATAAAGAAGTTCTAAATCATCTCTAATCTCACTATCCCAATGATAACCATTGCTCTAATTTAGGAATTTTTAATCTATGTATATCATTTTTTACATTGCTGAAGTCATTAGATATAAAACTTTGCAACCTGAAATTTTGCATTCAATGAATTTGGGAGGTTTTGTATCCAATGAATTTGGAAGTTTTGGCTTTGTTTTTTTACATTGCTGCATGTTAACTTGGGTTCTCATATTAGATTGGTCTCAAAATTAAGCTATATATCTCAAATCACTTTAAAGCAAGCAAAAAAAAAAAAGTAATGGAATCATCTCCCAGGTGCAATAGAGACTGTTCTGTATCTCAATAACTCTATTAGAAAACATCAAAACAATACATTTCTGAGCCTGGTTCATTTGGTTGGGCATTATACAGACCAAGGGCAAGTTTGTAGATAGACACACAGTAAACACAATATAGGAAATGTGTATTTCCCTCCTTAAACTGTGTAAAATTCAAATACCTCTTTCACAGTAGTCAGTGCAGGGAAAGATCTGAGGTACAATCCAAATAACTACTCTGAGACAGTGTTTGGTATGATACATGAAGCAACTAGATAAAGCAAAGCATCCCTTTTCAGTAAGCATGCTCATGATAGGGAAAACTGTGCCTGAGAACAACAGCAGAATTCTATTTAATCACCTTCACCTCTATACAATGCCAACCTAAAAGTTAGGTGAGAAAAGCAGCCACCTTTGAGACTTTATTGAAAAAGTTCCTTGAACCTTCTCCACAATCCCAAACCTAGACATCACTATATTCTTAGTCCCTGAATTCCCACTGATCATTGTTTTTTTGAATTAAGATAGTAAAGAATTTTGTTATATTACAAATGTATCATGTCAGTAAATCATTATCTACTTTGAGCTACCAGCTTGGATGAATGCCTTATGCATAATGAAGATCTAATGCATCTCAGCAGGGCAGGTCAATTACCCCAGGACCTGGGCATCTGGAAATGGAAGAAACAATGGAAGAGAACAGAGTGTGGGTAGGTACTTCAGGGAGACTCAGCTGGGAAGCCATGACAGCACATACACACTGAGTACCCAGGAGTGCTAGCGGAACAAGGAGGAGCTTTCACCACTGTGAATCTTACTTTTCAGGAAGAGTAAAGATATAGTTCATAGACCTATAAAGAGAAAGGTTGTCTCATGCTTAGAAAAGCTAACTAAGTAAATATGTATTCTTGACATCATAACAGTTCCATCTGTGGATGAAACAGAAAGCTTTCCTTGGGAGCACCAGTAAGGTTCAGCCATGGCCCAAGGCCCAGACCACTGGGCAGAGGCCCTTCCTGTTGGGAGAAAGAGTCACATTCCCCCGTTATTTGTGACAGCCTCAGAATCCACAGGCTGCCTGCAATGTGCAGACTGCATAATTCAGCATGAAGGTTGCCAACAATTTTTGGCTTCAGCTTTTTAACTGGTTTTCATTTAGCAAAGATTTCACATTTTTCAGGAACACTTCATGTTTTAATGAAGAAAAATTAGGCGACCTTTAGTCAACTTGGCAAAAGAGATGGTGGGTGATAGTGGTCCAGAATAGTAATTTCAAGGCTTACTATCACCATTAAAAATCCCCAAACAGCCATCAGCAGTTCATTCTCATGTGGTTTGAAAGAGAACATTCTGTCCTTAGGATATGACAGTTGTTCATACTCATCAAGTCATGAAGCTATGTAACCATTTGTGAATTTAGAAGAAAGGCTTCTGATGGTGACAAAAGGAGCAACATTACCCACAGTGTGAACTGGGGCCAAAAACTGGGGAGTAATCCCCACTTCTGTGCCACACGGCTTCCACCACAGTCTCTCACAGGGTACAAAAATACTGGGTAGAATTGGCCATGTAATCAAGTACATGAATAAACTGTAAATTGACTCAACATATCTCATTACATCCTTGACAAAACCATAACATTCTTACCACAGATAATGCTACCCAAAAGCCTCCTACTCACCACACTTCTAATAGAAAAAGTGTACCAGCATTTTGGAAAGTGGCCTCCCAGCCACACGCAGGGATTTATTCATTATCCTAGCAGAAGGTTACATTGGACAGCAGAATTTTTAGAGCCTGAAAAATGTAGCTGCTCTAATATTGTAATGGCCAGCCTGAGGCAATTGATCATGACAGAGTACACTCAGGTCTGGGATATGGGTATGATCTCGAGCCAGAAGAAAATGTCCAATGGTCTTTCAGCTCAAGGGTACAATGAGGACATGGTTCTCCATCCTCCCCATTTGGTTCACCAGATGTATAGTGGATATACAGGCTGGTTCTCAGCTCAAGTGAAAATGTTGGGACCACTACAAAGGATGGCACAGCTATTGCTCCATTACACACATCTGCCAGAAATGGACCTTTTGGTACTCGGCATTTTTTTGCTCTCTACATTCAATATGTGTAATCCCGACTCAGACCTCTGCTGTACACTTTGATCCATTCACTTGTTAGTTTTTCTTTAAAGAAAGGCTTTTAGGGTTCTTTTATAGCTCTGTGTTTATAATGTAGTGTTGTCAAACTGCTTTGAAAAGGTGTGTGCAGTTTTTTTTTAATCACATGTGATAAAGCAGGCATTGTTAAAGACTGTGCAGTTGTATATTCTTAGTAGATGGCATAACCTTGAGCCATAAAGTACGCATTTAGAAAATTACTTTAATGAATGTATAGTTAACATAACCTAGAAATAAGGTTTTGAATTAAAATTAGCTTGAGTGTCTAAAAGGCTGTGCTACTGTGATAGTTATTGCCAGAAGATAAATATTTCCAGTTCTCCTTTCAAGCACATGGATCATACAAAACATGTATCATTATGAGAAAAGCACTATCATCTCTAACAGCAAAAATACTGACTGAGAATTATGTAAGAGACAATGAGGTGATTTTAATCATTTTGTGGAAAATGGTTGATACTAATTTTAAAGACTAATATAGCACAGAAGAGTACAAAGAAGAAAATAGCAGTTACTCAAAACCTACCGCCAGAAATAACGTTGCTTATATTTCAGTGAATATCCCTCCAGGAATCTTGCTATGCATATATACAACTGTTCACACAAGGTTTATATAAATGGGAATATGCTATTAAAGTTACATTTATTGGGATCCCTGGGTGGCTCAGCGGTTTAGCGCCTGCCTTCGACCCAAGGTGTGATCCTGGAGTCCTCGGATCAAGTCCCACATCAGGCTCCCTGCATACAGCCTGCTTCTCTCTTTGCCTGTGTCTCTGCTTCTCTTTCTCTCTGTGTCTCTCATGAATAAATTAACAAAATCTTAAAAAAAAATAAAGTTACATTTATTTAATTGAATCTAATATGCATAGTTCCAAGAACTAAGATGCAGGTATAAGCAACCTCTGTCCTGAACCTTATGGTCTAGGTGTAAAGATAGATATTCAACAAGAATTTCAAAAGAAGTTAGTGTTTAATATGGAAAGTCCAGGGACGTAAGCATATTTCAAGGAATTTTACTTAACCTAAGGAGTACGGGATGACTTCCTGAGGAACTAGGCTTTTTATAAAATGTTTATTTTACTCTATAGCCTGTCAAAATGGCTATAACATAATTTTCAGTGATGGCATAATATTTCATTGTATGAAATCACATATGTATTGTAATTTATTTGTATGTCCTAATTCATAGGCATTCAATTCGTCCCCCTTCTAAAATTTCTCATACATATCGTGCTACAGTGGAAGTATTTTTGTATGCATTTCTTTGCCCTTACATTTCTCTAGGATAAAGTCAAAGAAATGAGATCATTTAATCAAAAGTTATGCAGATTTTATATTTATGTTTTATGTGTGTAAATATACACAAATTATATTTCTAAATTATATATGTGTATATATGCATATAAATATGTATATACATTATGAACATCAAATACAGGTATTGCCATACTGCCTACAGAAATGTACCAAGTTATATTCTCACTATTAATACTTATGAATGACAATTCCCCAAAGCCTGGAAAACTCAGGAAATGTAAATCATTAAATAATTTTGTAAATTTTGCCAATATTATAGGTGAGGAAATCTTCATTTTGTTTGCTTTTCTTTAATCACCATGAAGGTAAACATTGGATGTAGGATAGATGATCTCATTAGACATGTAAGCCAGCGAGTAGGAGATAATGTCATGAAAATTCAGGAACCTTCAGCATTAGTGAAGTTTTTATGTTTGCAATGATAGGGGCATGCTGAGATATCCTCTCTAGGGCAAAGTACATATTATTGCATCTTGAACCCTCCACCACTAAGAAAGAGATGCAGTGGTAGTTGTCTTTCAAATTGGAAAGCAATATATATATATATATATAAATATAAATACACTTGGGAATAATGTTTTAATTCATTTCTCAAGTAACTCAAAAGATGTTAGTGTTGAGTATGGCCCAGAGCAAGGAAAGGCTTCATAACAGGTCCTCTTGCAGCTTGAGTCTTATACCCAGCAGAGATAATACCTAGAGAGGTATTTGGTAGGATGTTGGATAAGGATGCTGTATGGACCCTCCAGCAATTCACACATTTTCAGGGAAGACTCCCAGAATTCTAAAACAAATCATGTCTCTACAACATATTATTCACCATTCAATAAACCACTCTAGGCCCTAGTAGAGCCTGAGAGCCTGACCATGGGATAGCAAGTGACTATGTGACCATAACTTTTTACTATGACCTAAGTATCTTCCGATCCATCAAGTTAAACAGCATGAGAGAACATTGGCAATCCATTGAATGATGGAACTAGAACTTAGCATTGGGCTCAAGAGGGTGAAGGCAATGCAGGTAAATTGCATGAATAAATGGTTCAACACTCTTGAGAACCCAGGGTTTCCCTCAACTGTGGCCTCATGGCAGAGGTGATGCAGATCTCTATAATCAATTTAAAAAGGGGAGAAAAATCTCTGCTCACAGGTGAGTTGGCATAATAACAAAAATGTGTTACTATCACACTACAGCTGCTCTCGAAGAGTCTCTTAAAAATAATAGTGAAGAAGAAAAAATAATAGTGAAGAGAAATTCCCTGCCATGGAAAACTGCAAACTGTACACTTGGTGGTTTAGTTTGTAGAAAGGAGGCAGAAACTGGGGTATAACTTTCATGGACTCTTGAGCTGTCACAAAGGCCTTCAGTGGTTGGTTGAGAGTATGGAAGTAGCAAAACTGAAAAAATAGGAAACCAGTAATTCTAGGGAAGAGGCAAGTGACTGGGCTTATGGGAGTGGGCACAGGAAGCAAAGCTGGGAAACACTAGTCACTTGACTGTTAATGGTAAGTCCTGATGGTTTAGAGAAGAAGGGGGTAAGGAGTAAATATCTACCCTCAGCAGCCTCTCTCACCAATAGGGCTTTGGGAACTCACCTCAGTGTTCTTGTTGACTCAGGATTAACTGATTCAGAAGAAGTAGGGCAGGCATTCTCTTCAAATAACACAGGGTACAGGAAAGAATAGATTTCACCTGTTCCCCAGTGCTATGTTTTGGCCCCTCCTCCCAAGGCTTCTGCCTCCAGGGCAGACCCCTCAGGGATTTCTAACAGTTCTTAAATTAGTTCCTAAAATCCATCTTCCTTATAGTTTCTGTGATTTCTATAGAATTGATTTAGGGGCAACATTCCAAGCCTTTTCTACTTCACTATGTACCTTAATTACTGTTTTCTGTTTCCTCTGCAAAGGGATTGGGGTGAAAATAGTGCATAGAAGTAGCAAACTGAGGGTCCCTGGAGGCGAGGTGGGTGAGGGGATGGGCATTATCACTGGGTGATGGGCATTAAGGAGGGCACGTGATGTAATGAGCACTGGGTAGTTTTTTTTAAAAGATTTATTTATTCATGAAAGAGAGAGAGGCAGAGACACAGGGAGAGAGAGAAGCAGGCTCCCTGCCGGGAGCCTGATGTGGGACTGATCCCCGGACCCGGGATCACACCCGGAGCAGAAGGCAGATGGTCAACCACTGAGCCACCCAGGCATCCCAGCTCTGGGTGTTAAATGTAACTGATGAATCACAAATTCTACCTCTGAAACTAACACTATACTACAAGTGAACTAATTTGAATTTAAGTAAAATTTTGGAAAAAAAAGTTGGAGCAAACAGAAAACAAAGAAAGCTGGAAGTCTGTGGGGGAAGATAAAAGGATGCTGAAAGAGAAGAGAGAATATACATAATTCCAGGACTTTTCACACATTTGTGGTTCAAGTTCAAGTTGTTGCCTGACTTCATTTGAACAAATTAGGTCCAGTTTCCCAAACCCAGTCTCCATGGTCATATGAATGATAAGTAATCACTGGATCATTTCTTCCACAACCACTGGGGCATTAATCTTGAAATCCTAGGCAAGGCTCAGAAATGTGTGAAACAGTGGGGGAAGGGAGCTTCTCTGCACAATTTCAAGTTCTGAGATTTCCTAGAAGGTACAGTATAAGCTCTGTATATTATTCCCATGGCTTGAAACTGATTTTTCAGGTATATTTTTGATAAGTTGTCATAAAATTAGATATTTCAAATATTTTGCTTTTCTCCTTATCCTTCCCTATATGCAGTCATGGGAGGCTCACACCAGGCAAGTGTTTTGATTTCACTGTCAGTGTGTAGGATTTCATTGTTGTTATTACTGTGTTTATCACATTTCTCCCGGTCTCCCGGTTATGGGCCATTAGCATTCCACCAAAATATATAAATTCTGAAATGCAAGGTAATTCAATGGGCTAGATATCCTAGAAGCCCCTATCCCTATCCCAGCACACATGGGAGGCCTCTCCCATCTGGCCAGACCTAGCAGCTGAAATTCACCCCTGGGGCTTCTCACTCCTGTCAATCACCCCATCCTGCTGTGAACACCATGTAGCCATTCCTCTCACACCAGCTCTCAGGCTGGCAGAACAAGTAACCACATGGGCTCTGATCCACACTGCTAAGGCTCATGACATTCCTGGAGATAGCAATGAATCAATGCACGTCACCACCACAGCATCTCTGCTGTGCCTAGAGTCCTTTATCCCAGAGGGTCCCCAAATATTTTGCAAGCCGATACCTTGCCCAAGCTGTGCATAAGGCTCTTGCTTCATCCACCACTGTAAGCCATGCACAGCACCTCAGTGGTGGAATGCAGCAGCTGTTCTCCAGCCGCACCACAATCCCATGGACCTCAGTTAGGGACAGGAAGCCAAGAAGAATACCATATCCAATTGAAAGGACAGGAGGGAATTTCAGGAGGTAAAATTCACTGAGCCAAACTTGGAGGCTGGCCAGGACACCTGGTTAACACCCTTCCTCTTCCCAGAAAGCTTGGTACTAGTGACCACCAACAGCCTCACTCTAAAGCTCCACTGGCTCCCAGACACCAAGCCATGTCCTTCGAATACTGCCTGTAAGCTCTGAATAACCTGAGGGAATAACGGTAAAATATTGTAAAAAGTAGGGCCATCTCATTCCAAACCTGCTGAACTTAGTTAATGTCACCTTAGAAGGCAAACAAACATCACTGAGGTACAGTGAAGGTATGAAAAATGACTAAAGCATCTAGTCTTGCTTCCTCCATAACATTAGAGGGATATCCAAATCTAAGGAAGTATCCAGTGTTTGGAGTTGAGGGTAAGGATCATAGCCAGAAAGGGCCATGATGTCAGCTTTGAAGATTCTGTTCAAGTGAAAAATAAGTAATTCACCAAACCATTGATTTTACCCAAAAGGAATGATATGTCTTTTTTTTTTAATATTTTATTTATTTATTCATGACAGAGAGAGAGAGAGAAAGAGGCAAAGTCAGAGGGAGAAGCAGGCTCCATGTAGGGAGCCTGATGCAGGATTTGATCCCCAGACTCCAGGATCACGCCTTGGGCCAAAGGTAGGCACTAAACCATTGAGCCACCCAGGGAATCCCCTGATATAAGTCTTTACAGGTGTCCTCTTTGAAGAAGTGTTCAGTTAGATAACAATAAAAGTACTTTAACAGCAACTACTACTGCTAGTAGTTACTAGTACTGTTACTACAGTAACAGCAATAATTATATTAAGAAGCAATATTACTATGTGTGATGTACTCTATCAAGCTTTTCACATGCATTCTGGCCAAGATCAGACAGAGAGTGGTGCCATAAGGATGTGACTGCAGGCAGTCCAACCACTGAGCGTGCTATCACCATACCCTTTACTGTCCTCCCCTCACCACCCTGTTGATTAAAAAAATAAAAATAAATAAAAAATAAAAATAAAAAAGATCTAGGTAACATCACAAGAGTTATGCACTTTGTGGTCCTAGAGAGGCACCATATACAGGACACAAAAGACAAATCCAGCTTTAATTGGGAGCATATAAGGCCATTATCCCTCCACAACTATTTATTGGATATCCACAAAGTACCTGATGCTGTGTTAGAGATAATGATGAATAATATAGACATGGTCTGGGTTTGTTGTCACTTAAAGGTTAGTGAACATCCATATCGTTCCCCACATGCTTCAGCAATTACTTTCTGAAGACCTTTTGAAGTATACTTACCATAATACCTACAAAAACAATTTCTAGAATGGAATTATCAGTTCAGGTTTGAATTGTCTACTCAGTTATTCACATGGGAACCACAAATTACTTTCATCTTAACAAGGCCCTTTATATTTGTATCCATTATGTAATACTTTAAAGAGCATCTTTGAGGGATTTTAAAAGCAACATGCGAAAGTACATGAAGAGCATGTACTGACTGGAAAGGGAGCAATATAATTTATACAGAAACACACATATTCGATTGATGGGTTGGTTACCTCTTCCAACCGACACTTGCCTTTTGTGATGGTTAATTTTGTTTGTCTACTTGGCTATGCTGCAGTACCCAGATATTGGTCAGACATTTTTCTAGATGTCTGTGAAAGTATTTTTAAGACGAGATTAACATTTAAATCACTAGATTTGGAGTAAAGTAGATTGTCCTCCATAATATGGAAAGGCCTCATCCAATCAGTTCAAGGCCTTAATAGAAAAAGACTGGCCTCTCCCAAGGAAGAAGGAGGTTTTCCAGCAGACTAGGAACTTCAGCTACAACATTAGCTCTTCACTGGGTCTCTTGGCTACCTTGTATATCTTGGACTGGCCAGCCTCCACAGTGAGGTAAGCCAATGCCTCAAATCCCTCTGTCTCTCTCTATATGTGTCTATCATTGTTTCTTCCTCTATTTCTGTCTCTCTTTCTCTTTCTGTCTATGCACACACATCCCCCACCGGTTCTATTTTTCTAGAGAAGCCTGACTAATACACCTCTTAACAGCCACTAACTGTATTCCTCTCTTCCACCTCTCCCAAAAAGCTTTGTGTAAGAATTTCAGGCAGCAGAGCAAGCTGACCAAGAACACACCCTCAATTAGGCCTTACTGAATGACTCTTAAATTACTACTTAAGGCTTCTGCACAATTTTGTCAAGTTGGCCTGGGAGGCAGAAGAAGTATTAGAAACAACTAAGGAACACTAGTTTAAGCAAGTCCCAAGGTGAATAGGAATCTCAAGTTCTATTTCAGTGCTTTAAGAGTATCAGAGGCAGGTCCAAGTATGAGTGAGCAGCTGGAAGTTTGCAATTGGTAGATGGAGAGTGGGTTGGGTATCAGACTATGATGCTAACTCTGAAGGCACCATGAGATGAAGCAGGCTGGAAGAAATGTCAAGTCTAGTCCAAGAGCTAGCTTTGCCAGGTGAACTGGGAAAGCCTCAATTCTGAGTGCATGAAGAAGATCTTCTTGTACTGCAGCCTTAATTTTTTTTTTTTGGTATCTCCCTTAAATGCATTGTGAATTCATATGGTAACTTATAAGAAAACCACATTTTTATCTTATTTTTCTCTTTAAAAATGCCCATTTATATAGCTTTCAATGCATGATTAAAAATATGATTATTTATTTCATTGATTTGGGTGGTCACTTAGGTTATTATTGATTGTCTCCTCTTGTTCTTATTTGAAACATCTACTCTCTTTCCAGTTCTCTCTTTTTAATCGAGTCAGGCCCTCATTATTTTTCTCTAACTTACCACTCCCACTCCAGCCCATCCCACTCATTTCTGTCCTTGACAAGCCTAACAGTAAACCTTAAAATAAAAACCTGATGCCTTGATCAAAAACATTTAGTCACTCCAGAATGTCTAAAAGACCACATCTAAACAGTGCCTAAAAGATCATACCTAAACTCCTTAATACGGTATCATGTTCCCCTTGTCTAGCCTCTGCTGCATCCTTGCTTGGCCTGGTTTTTCATAGTTCCATCACCTTTATCAGACACACATTTTCAGCCTCAGACATAGTGAACTACTTGAGTCCTCCAGAGATGCCTTCTGTCTCTATCACATCTCCTAAGGTTTGGCATGTTGCTTCCTTTTCCAGAATGGCCTCCTACCATTCTATACCTAGCCACGCTGTAATCAGTCTTCATGATCATGATGTGTGAAACCCTCTGGACTCCTTCAACAGCCATCTTCTTCTGACTTGTCATTATACATTTTATATATCTCCATCAAAATAGTTACCCTTTATGATGAATACTATTTCTTTATCTATAGTTTTTCTCTCAAGGAGGCCCTCCAATTATATAAGCTTCAGACCCCACCAAACTTGACAGGGTCTGTATCTTTTTTCATCTTTGTACCCAAATTTGCTAGCATGGTGCCTTGTACATATTATATGCTTAGAACCCACCATCTGTTGGGTGTTAAGTGAATTAACCAAATTAAAATTTTCATTTTATTGGAGGAGAAAATTCATTGTGGCCTAGAAAAAACATGGACTTTGGAACTAGAGAAAAATGAATTTGGATCAGGATCCTGTCACTTCCTGGCTATCTGATTTTGAGAAATTTTGTTAACCTTGTTGCAAAATGAGAGTAACAGTAATATTTAACTCATAGAATTACTCTTAATAACACTCTTGGCATTCTGATTTACATATTTAAAGAACTCAATAAATAATGGAATGTATTTATATCGGAAAAGGATTAACTAAATAACAATATTTTATATCAAATGTTGAGACTTGTAAGATGGCTTCAGTTATCATTGTATAACATTTCCAATTAAAAAGAAGTGGTTTTTTTTTCTACTTGACTGTGTATGCATCATTTAGAAAGTGCTCACATAGTGGGGCTGTGGCTAAGTGAGTGCTCAGTTAATCCAAAGGATAGAACTTGCATACCATGAAAGTTTAATAAATACAAGCTGGTGGTTGTGATAAGCTTAGAGATTAATAGAAAATCATGGGCAAAAGCTCAATCCATGTAGGCTTATTCCAGTATCAACCAAGTCACACTCCATGTTTTAAATGTATGGTTACATTTGATAGTGATTAGAATTTGTTTTGTCATCATTAATTGCATTTATATAGTTTCTCTCATAAATAATATTTCAGTGAAATACATGTTCAAATAAATCATTTTCCCTAAACCTCACAGCTTAAGTGATACATGCAGGACTCCAAAGAATCAAACTATGTGGAGTAACTGAGTAGAACAGAGCTTCCAACCATTTCTAGTTCTGTATTACAGGCATGCTGATGGTTTTATTAGCATTTTCTATGTATATCTTGATACGAAGGACACTGAGAGACACCTGTATACATAGAGATCTAATATACCATGAGTTAGTGGTCAGCTTTCACATTTCTATCTGATCTCATTTGGCCCCTAGGACTACCTGCTGCCATACTGTGTATGAATGGTTAACCTCATTGGAATCTGACCTTTTTAAACTCCTGAGCTACTCCTGTTTATCTTTATATGGCCAGCTTTGTCCCTTACACTTTTGCTTTTATCCTCTGGATCTGTTCATTGCTGTCAAACCTGTTTCTCTCGAATGCTGCATCTTGAAGTCTTGGGCTATTGGTACCCCTATTCTTAGCTAAGTGTGCATATTTGTAAAATTTAGACATTCTTCATATCTATTTGTCCTGTAAGAAATCACATGGGTCATAGTCAGATTTCAAGGAAGAATCGAAGAAACTTTTCTTGTCCATTCATTCATTTTTCATACGAGAAATCAGAACATGGAAGAAATGTTTTTAGAATTCATCCCATGTGTATGATTTTCATACCTTCCCATACATCCAATAATTTATTCCATAGCATTTTTTTAATGTCCCCATGTGTCAAGTACTCAGCTGGACACTTAGTAAAGAAGTGAATAGCATGCCATTCCTTCCCTGAAAATCATTCAAATTATTGAGGATAGAGACATGTATAAAAAAATGACTATATTGCAATAGAAGACCCTTGAATCACTAGTGCTAATTATTTCCTTAAGGGTCTTCATAAGCTAAGTGTGTATTTTTAAAAGTGAGATCACTGTGACCAATATCCATTTCCATTTTCTAATTGGGATATTTCTAGGCCGGGCAAACAAAGGATATGCCAGACCAGGCATATCCCTGGTAAAGTCACCTCATTCACCCTAATGTCCCAAGTGAAAGATGCTCTCATTTCCCAAATTATTTGTATAATATATATCTGTGTATCTTAGACCTTAATTTTGTCTCATTTGATATGTATTCTGTGTCTTCCATCCCCAACTCCACCTCACCTAGTCAAGCTGCTCTTTGTGCTTGATTGTCCTTCCATTGTAGCATTTACTGCATACTATTCTAAACCTATGGTCATGAGTTCAGCAATAGGAGAGAAGTAAGAACTGCTTTTTTTTTTTTTTCTTAAGAACTGCTTTTAGACTCAGTACCAAAGGTAGAATTTTCCCTTCTGTGCCCCAAACTTCCATGTATTCATTTATTACGGGGCTTAGGTAAATTATTCTTTGTGAATCAATCTAGTTTTAATTCACTTTCAAATGACAACTCCCAATTTCAAAGGCACAAGGAACCCTATGGGTCTGCTGAGATTATTCACAATTTAAAATAAATGAAAAGATTACACAAAGCCATACTTTGGCAGTCACATCCAAATTAGGCACAGTAAACTAGAACAAAATTATTGAAACATACCCCTTATTCCTTTGAGACAGATGACAGTTCTTTTGAAAATGAAAAGTCAGATGTCAAATGACACAGCAGCATGAACTTTCTTACTTCAGACAACTCCAGCAAAATGATACAAGCCAAAAAGGTGGAACTGATTTTAGGTCGCATTTACTCTATCAAAGAAATTTTCTGCTCCTTGGAAAACATCATACCAAAAATATTTTAGGTTCATCAGCTAATGGCTTAGAATACCCTAATATGTGCCTGCCATGATTCCATGTCCAGGTGTATGTTGAAAATATGTAAGTCAGAAAAAAAAATTTGGAAAAGATACAAAAGAGAAAACCCCAATCTTAAATGGTGGACACAAAGTAATTTTCAAATTGAATCTTCATTCACAGTATGCCAAGTAGGTTGTGCAGAAGATCTGGTGAAATAAATCAGCCTATCAGTCTATGTGGTCTGACAAAAGAGAAAAGATGCTATTGTTCACACAGCAGTTTTCACAGGACCCCACTTGGAACCCACACAAAGTTGTTCAGTTAAGCAAAGCCTAGCTCAGCGAATATATGAACTGTTAATAATATATTTAACATTGATAGCGAACCTGCAAAGTTCCATTAAATGTGCTCAGGAAGAATGTGCATGGAGGAAACAGAATAAATAGTCAGGGAAGCAGACAGTTTTATGCGACAGCAAAGGATCTAGAACAAAGTGAGGGAGTGATACAGAAGGAGCATCAAGGGAGGAACAACTGACTCCAAAGGTCCATGGAAAAGCTTCAGGGTGATATTTCTTGAAAGAAAAACATAAATTTTCCAGGCAGATTAAGGAACATGAAAAAGACTGGTCTAAATTTGTAGTTGCTTGTGGCATAGAAGTAATGGCAGATACAGCAGAAGAGATTTTATGTTAAACCATAAGAAACAGCTCCTATTCAACCATTTTTGACCTACAGTAACTTGGATTCTGAGAATGAAGGATCTGGTAGGGCTATGCTATAGAAACTAGACTATATCCAATGGGAAATGCAGAGCAAATCAAGGTTTTGATGACAGAACGGCATGCATGGAATTGTCTCGTTGTAAGAGAACTCTGGAGGAGATATGGAGCAGCAGGAAGAAGCTGGTGGCAGGAAGACTGGTGAGAAAGCTGTACAAACCGTCCAGGCATGAAGTAAAAACAGCCTGAGCAAGGGCTAGAGAGCAGAGAGTCTGCTAATCAGACTCAGGTAACAGTTCCTTCCTCTGCTCTGCTTCATACCACAAGGAACTAACTTCCTTTCCTGGTCTCAGGTGCTGACTAGCTTCCATTTGTTTGGCCAAGAAGAAGTACTGGAGAAAAACTGGAGACTGAAAGGACAAAAGAAGCCAGGATTGCCCCATTTTCCTTCGAGCCCTAAGAATGATAGTGGCCTCTTGCTTTTGCTAAATGTCCCCTCTCAGCCCTTTCATTACCTACTTAAACCAATTTCCTGAATTATAGGCTCTTTGCTAGATATACTTGAAGAGGTGTCTATTTTCCTGAATGGGCAATAGGAAAACTAGTACAAAGGAGGAAATTGATACAAAAGACAATACAAGGATTAATCACCATAAATATGGAGGTAAAGGAGAGGGTGGCAGTGAGGACAACTCTGATACTTCAAAGTAGTGACACTGAGTGGGAACAATAATTCTAGCAAATACTACCTGAGGGTTAGAATGTACTAGGAACAATTCTACGTGCTTCCCATTTAGTAACAAATTTAATCCACAACAACTTTTATGAGGTAGAAATTTAATATTACACAATTTTACAAGTCAGAAAAAACAAGGCCTGGAGAGTTTAAGTCATTTATTGACAGTCACAAATTAGTAAATGATAAAGAGCATAGTAGCCAATAACCTAGAGAGGGGATGGAGAAGCATCAGAAAATGAGCTTGTGTCTAGGCACGTGGTATACAGGTACTTGCTGAATATTTAAGTCTAAATGTTCTGTAGTTGGAAATTTAGTTGGTAGTTTACAAGACAGAATAAAGCTGGTGGTGTGAGTCATCGTTGTATAACTAAATGCCAACGCTGTAGTGTCAGGTAGAAAAAGACCAAAAGACGGAGGGTGGTTAAAATTTCAGCAGTGAATGTTGTGTAAATGAGGCAAGAAAATTATCCCATTCTCTCAAATGCAAGAGGTTATGGACAAGATGACCATCAATAAGATACTTCCCAAATTACCATGTTACACTACTATGATATAATCCTCAAATTTCCCTGTTGCATCTAACTTGTCACCACTTAATAAATTAGATTGGGAGTTTCTTGGCAGCACTGACTCTATATATTTCAACCAGTCAATCGAACAAGTATTTACTGAACTTTTGGTAAATGTCTAGCTATATACTAGGTCCTATAAGGGATTTAAGAGAAATCCAAGATACTCTTCCCTGAAGTACTTTGCACAAAGAGATTTGTTAAATATTCTGTACCTCTTTCTTATGACTTCACTTGAGCACTACTCACACTGAGAGGTTCAGTCAATATTCATAAAATAGATTTTTAATGACAGGAGGTGATTGAAATTCTTTCACATTTAAAAAAAATCTCAGTTTAATAATAATTTAGGGCATGTTAAAGATGTTTAAAATTTCCCATTTGGTCTTCAGGGACTTCTTTGTTGCTGAAAGATGTAAGTCATAACATGAGATCACTAATTTAACATTTATTGAGCATTCCCTGAAATAATGCAATGAGGTAAATCCTAGGGATACAAAAAGGGGTAAAACTTAGTTTTCTGAGAATGACACAGAATAAAACAATGATTTTAAAGTAGTATATAAAGTGCTACAATCGGGTTGTTCAGAGGAGCTCCAAAAACTACTTAACTCAGCTGAAGATGGGATATCTGGACAAGAGTACAAGAGAAGGTAGAGCTGGAGCTACATTTTGTCCAATTAACTGGAGAAGAGAATGAGGCATCCTAGACAGAAGTAAGCATACTTGATGACACAGAAGTGTCAGAGCACACCAGAAATCCAAAGGCTGTTTGTAAGTCAGAGCAGCTAGAAAGAATATGTGCAGATGCCACGCATACTAAGTCTGGAAAGTCATCAAGGTCAGAGCTGAGGGCAGTGTTAGTCATTCAAAGGGGCTTTGATAATATCGCCACAGTAGTGAGAGTAGCCACTGAAGGATTTTAATTAGGGGAATGAAATGATTATGTTTACTTCTAAACGAAATTAAATTCATGGTAAATGGCACATGTATGTGCTGGTGGTTGTAGAGGGTAGGAAGGAGTAGAATGTGAGGCAGAGGCAGCACGTAGGTGGCAGTTGGAGAAATTCAGATGAGAAATGATGAAGGTAACGTCTTTCTATAAAGTCAGCCAAGAATCCTGCTCACAATGACCTTTGGTTTGGATGTGTAAACAGAAGGAATTTATTTTCTCTTTCTTTCTTTTTTAATGATTATTATTTAATGTAGGTTATAACCCTTCCTGGAACAGTTCACTAAGACCCCCGGAAAGAGGCAGCCATTAAAATTAAGCTGAGTGAGATGGAAAGTGGGGCTGTAAAAACTGCACCACAGCCACCTGGAAACAGAAAATGTGAGGTTTGTGAGTCCTGGCAGCCTTCATGGGAAGGATCTCTGTACTTTCAGTAAAAAGAAGGGACATGAGCTGGATTCTTTTGATTGAAGTTTTCAATTTAAACCTTAAAGTGAGAGGAGCTTAGGAGAGTATGGCAAGGGTCAACATCTGTCTCCTAATTCTAGAAATACAAGCTTCAAAACCCTTTGTATTCAATAAAAACAGTGAATGGTAATGGAGTTGGAAAGGAATTTTCAAAACCAATACTGTTAAAATATAATTTTTTGAAAATGTAAAATCATGACTCTTGGGCAAATATAAAATGAGTATAGGTCAAAGATTTTATTTAACTCATTAATTAATAAGGGAACCAGTAAGATCTTCGAACTTATCTTAAGCTTATTTAAGAATCTGAGTATATGTCAGCAATGTAATAAATTGATGGTTTAGATACAAAACTGGTTAATGTCCAAATGGTTCTACAAACCCTTTAGTTATATGATCTACCAGGGAGTAATTATTTGCATCTCTACTGGGGAAAAATTTTCATGGTAACCTTTTCTCCTGAAGAGTTGTAAAATAGATAATCAATAGTAAGTCATAGCCAGCATTGCCCTAAAAGAGCACCCAAAATCACAGACCTATTTCCAATCACTGGAAAATTTTTCTGGCAGTTTCTGATGAGAATGGAAATTTACATCTAACATGCAGGAAACCAGCAAAGGTAACAAAGTCAGATTTGGACATAAAAATTACATTGATATATCAGTATGAAAACGGGTTAAGCATATGAATTGACAAGCCAAAAAAGAAGAAATAAAAATGACAAATAGACATATGAAAAATGTTTACTCTCACAAGGAGCCTATAGCATTTCTTAAAATGCTATAAAGCATTTTAAAGCAATAAGGTATCAAATTCCTATAACCAGTTAATAAAAACAGGCTTAGGGGTGCCTGAATGGCTCAGTTGATTGAGCGTCTGCCTTTGGCTGAGGTCATGATCCCAGGGTCCTGGGATGGAACCCCACATCAGGCTCCCTGCTCTGCCTCCCTCTCTCTCTGTCCCTCATGAATAAATAAATAAAATATTTTTTAAAAAAAAAAAAGGCTTAGATGGTGATATTTAGTGTTAGCAAGACCGGAGGGAAATAAACACTTTCATAATCAGCATACAGGAGTATAAACTGAGAGTGACACTCCGGTTCATGCTCCAGTCCATAGCGCTCTTGTCTGTTATGTAGTGTACTACACACCCCTATTCAAGAGTAGGGAATATGGCAAAGCTAGAACACAAGGAAACTCATCTCTGCCCTAGAATCTGCAGCCTGTACTAGGACTACCTTTGTAGTACTCTTGAGTTCTAGTAAGGACAGTGGGCCCCAGAGCACCCATAGTCACTTTCCAAAAAGAAAAATCCCCCAGCTTTACCACTCTGGGGGAGCCACTGTTGAAAATGATCACAGAGGGGGCAAGATTTACCATGCCATGGAATCAGGAGGCTGGTACTGTTGCTTTGATGCCTTTCATTTTTTGTTCTGTGCTCTTTTGCTTTGTTGGAACCCCTATCTCCAAATCTGTTCCCCTTCTCTCCTCTTCTCCTCATCCTACTCCTCTCCCATCTCTCTCTCTCTTTCTGTCTCTCTCTCATATTCACACATGCACACACACACACACACACACATGATAGTCACATTTTCTATCTCTACTAGCCAAAAAATAGATCTGGTAAACTCATTCACATGACGTTTCCTGGTCTTTTGTTACTACTTGCAAGGGTGTTTGCATTTCAAAAGAAAATATCTATTTAACCCACATTTCGGCAATGTATAACCCAAATATCTGCTGATAGAATTCCAAACTTTCTTTGAATGGGGAATTAAAAAAAATCAGACTGACAGATGAAATAAGTGCTTTGAAGTGGTCAAGTACATGGTGTATTTTCAGAAAATATGAGGTGTAGTTGAGGAATGCCAAAAAACTTAATTAATCAAACTTAAATTTTTGTCCTTGGGGTGCCTCACTCCTTAGTTCTGGCAGATAATAATGTTTCCTGATCAAATTGTGGAAAAAAAAGTTGTTACCTTTAGCAAAAACCATCCAGTAGGCATAGTACTTCTAAAGATACACAGTTATGTAAAATATGGGTCTTTGAACTTAGAATGCTATGAAATCTTGAAGCGTGGTGAATTTAAAATAATGAGAAGAACATAACAAAGATAACATTTATTAAGTGTTTACTATCCTCTGCATACTGTTTTAAATAATTTATACATATCATCTTATTCCTAGCATGGACCAAAGAGAAACAACACTGTAAAGTATATGGTATTATTATTCCCATTTACAGAAGAGAAAACTAAAACAAAGAAGTAGTTAATTTAAGTAACTTGCCCAAGGTCATCACACAGTTGATAAATGAGAACACATTCTATATTAATAGAAATATATCTATAAATTTGCGTATCTATCCTTAGTCCAACAGGTGGAGGAAGGTGTCCCAGATTGGGTGGTGCAAGGAAATCTACAGATTCCCTACACTAATGGTAATAGATAAACTTGTAATTCAAATAGAAGCATTTCTTCTTCAGTTTGTCTTCTCACTCAGATGCTTGGGACAAATATGTTGCCATCACTGTGTTTACTTTTTTTTACTGTTGTCTCTTGGCAACAACTGCAACTTGGGAGTGAGTACTTCTGGCTAGAGTGACAGTGCCCAAGGTTACCCTTTGCAAGAGCACTCCCAGCAGTTCCTCTGAGCCACCTCTGTACCTGCAGAGCTCCCAGTGTAGTTGAAGAGTACAAGTACCACCTGTCTTGCCAGAGGCAGCATCTGAAAAGTGTGATCTAGTGATTGACAAACCTCCCATGAGTATCCCAGCAGAGTCTCCAGCAGTAAACCATGGCCCTCTGACAATTCAGATGACTGTCAGATTGACTGGGAGTGGAGAGAGACACATATTGTTTACTCTTTCAGACTAAAAAAAAAAAAAAAAAAAGAGGCAAGTCTGATTCACTGGCAGACAGGGTTTGGAAAGAGAGGACCAGTTATGATGGTCAATGCTTTCTGGTATTCTGTAGTTTAAATGCCTACAATTAGGAATCTCTTTAAATAACACACATGCACACTCAAATACACACACAACCTTGTCATGTGGGTTTCCACTGACTCCAAAATCCAGAACCCTTGGAGAATAATTTTCACAAGCTTTGAGCTTTGAATCTTCCTTCTCTCCCAGGATTAAAAAAAAAAAAGGTTTTCCAGAGGCAGTTTGCTACAGTTGCTTCAAGAGAATATAGCTAGCTTAGCATATGAATGTTTTAATTCTTAAATGTTTTGACAATGAAAGGACAAGTAAAAGGAAGAGATAGAGATTTTACAAATATGTTTTTGTGACAATCAAGATAAAAGAAATTGCATTGCTCTCATAGTATTTAAACAAGTGCAAGTTTCATTTTGTGATATTTTTCTTTGGTTTATTTTACCCACCAAACACCAGAGGAGGTGAGAGATAATTAGGATACCAGAGACTCTTATAGAACAGGAAAAAATATTCCAATATGGAAACTGGAGTGGACTACAGAGATTTTAAGTTCTTTATAAATAATCAAGGAGGAAAAGGAGGATCATCCATCCTGAATGATTTAGACATTCACTTGACTCCATTTTTTTTTCTCCACATGTATTCCAAGGCTTTTCTTCTGTGATTCCAAGTCCCCTATTGCTTGTCTGCTTCTTTCCATGTAGCAAAGCTTTATACCATCCAGGCTTTGTTCTCATTTTCACATCAAAACTGTAACTCAACAAAGCTGAATTATCTCATACTTCACATTGATTAAAGTACTCCTGCCTTTATTTACAATGCATAATTACTTCCCTGAAGTTTCTTTTTTCTGCATTTTCTGTGAAATTGCCAGGAGAAGAAAAAAATCAGCATTGGCTTTCTCTAAACTTATATAATATAAATTCACTTCAATTTTAAAAAGTGACTGTAACTCATTTATTTTTCATTTTTTACATTTACACCCACCTTGAAAGAAAAGACCTAGTGTTAACACAATAAAGCTTTAAGGTACTCTAAATAGTCAAGAAATGCAGCTGATGATGGTGGTGAACTTTCTTAAATAGGTTATCAAAATCAGCAAAATCCAAGACAATATCTCTTATCTACTAACATTAGCATTTAATATCACTTCCCCAAATCATAATTTTTACATTAAATGCCCTGTTTTCTGGAATTAGAGCACAAAGTATTTCAATTAATTACATGTACTGGCTAAAAGAAATTACCTTATCCACCATATGGGCCACTGATTTTTCAGGAAATTGCTATGTAACAAAATACTCTTAACACCAAAATTGTACTGAAAAGTCTAATTTTTATTCTTTGTTATGACAAAACTAATTCAGGAACTTGTGATATCTCAAAGTTATTATTATGAATTTTAGTTACCATCTCTGCTGGCTAGTAGATGGAGCACCATCTTGTTGGTCAGAAGAGAGTTCTAGACCTGTCTTGGCCAACTAGCACTATGACCATACATCACTCCCTTCTGGGTCTTCACTTCCTGAGATGATTAGAATAGATGATTCCACAGGTCCACTTTAGCTCTAACAGTCTATGCCTATATTATGATATACTGGGTAGTGATTGTTTAATCTATTTTCAACTGTATGCCATTTTATCTAAGCTTTACTTTAATCCCAAAGATTGTAACACATGCAATCTTTTTAAAAAAGTGATCATTAGCAATGATTTAAAAAACACCTAGGTACTTGGAGACCAAAAGGCTTTGAAAATTGCTCTAAATCAATCAATCCACTCTATTTAATTTTGAAGAATGTGATGTCCAGAGATTAAGTGATTTGCCCAGACTTTTTATCAGTTGGAGATGATATAAAAAATTTCTATTTCATCAAACCCATCAAATTCTCTACCCCCCCCCCAAATATAGCAAGGACAATTAAATATAGAGCCAAGATCAAGAATTGAAAATCTCTAGTGACCAGAAAGGATGATAGAATTCTTTTATTTTCTTAAATCTGAGATATGCTAATTAACTCAGAGGGAAATATGCAGGGAAACACCCACAGTGGAAGAGATGATAGAATTCTTTTATTTTCTTAAATCTGAGATATGCTAATTAGCTCAGAGGGAAATATGCAGGGAAACACCCACAGTGGAAGAGAGTCTGGTTCAGGGAGGGGTGAAAAGTAAGGAAGTTTAGAATCCACTTGGAACTGTAAGTAGAAAATATGTGAGAACTGAAAACCCAGTCTTGAATAGTATGTGGCTATGAGGTTCACAGGCTCATAGGGCTAGTTACCCACAACTGAGAAATTACCTTGATAACTGAAGTGAGTCCAAGGAAATCACAGAACCCTCATGGAATAATATAGAGGAGTACTCCCATATCCTCATACACACAGAACTACAATAGAAAGCATTTTGTGTTGAAGATGATGTTAAAGTATAATTACAGTTCTCATGATTGATGAACTAGCATTCAGGAGAGACGGAAGACACTACAAGAAGAAAAATCTGCACACTCAGGGCTAGAGATAATGCAACAATCTGAATAAAACTATAAGTGTGTCTAAAATGTTTCCAGATATAAAAGAATGAATGTAATATAAAGTAGAAAGAGGACATTTAAAAAAGAAAAGAAGAGGGATGCCTGGGTGACTCTGGTTGAGCATCTGCCTTTGGTTCAGGGCATTGTCCCAGAGTCCTGGGAATGAATACACACCAGGCTCCCCTTAAGGAGCCTACTTCTCCCTCTGCCTATGTCTCTGCCTGTCTCTATGTGTCTTTCATGAGTAAATAAATAAAATCTTTAAAAAGAAACAAAAAAGAAAAGAGAAAAGGTAGATTTGAGAAATAAGTAGAATTCTAGAAACAGGAAATATAACCACTGATATGAAAAGCCAAGTATATGACTTAAAAAATGACTAGATACAGCTGAAGATAGAATTAGAGAATTAGAAATCAAATCTAATAAAATCATACAGAAAACCATCAAGGAAATATTGACAGGATGGGAGATAAAAAAGAGAAGTAAGAGGGACAGCCCAGGTGGCTCAGCAGTTTAGCGCCTGCCTTCAGCCCAAGGCCTGATCCTGGAGACCCAGGATGGAGTCCCACGTTGGGCTCCCTGCATGGAGCCTGCTTCTCCCTCTGCCTGTGTCTCTGCCTCTCTCTCTCTCTGTCTCTCATGAATAAATAGTCTTTAAAAAAGAGAGAGAAAAAAAAGAGAGAGGAGAGAGAGAGAGAGAAGTAAGAGACAAAAGAAGAGAGAATTGAACTTTTATTTTATTTGAGTTACAAAACGAAAGAAGAAAGAGAATAAAGAGAGAACTTTGGAAAGGATCATGTATATGATTTTCCAGAATTGAAGAAAGGTGTGATTCTGTAGATTGAAGAATCACACTGAGTTTCGAGCAGGATAAAAGTAAATCCAAACCTAGACAGGTTGTATTAACCATATAGGTCATTAAAACCCTTAAAAACTATCAGAGGGAAACAACATGTTACATATAAAGGAATGACCATCAACAACAGTAGATTTAAATTAAAGTGGAATAAATATCTTTAAAGAGGTAAGGGAGATTAATTCTACTGAGAATTCTATCAGCAACAAAAACATCCTTAAAGACTTCATTGACTACTCCAGATCCCCGCTAAAAGAATTACAGAAGGATGTACTTTAGCAAAATGAAAAATTAATTAGCAATATTCACACCTCAGATAAATTTAATTGGCTTTATAGTGCCACTGCACAAAGCTTGCAAAATGAGAATTTAATGTGGAAGGAGAGAAAAATTAGAAAGACTAGATCTGCAAGTAAGCAAAGAAACTAGTAAACATGTTGTTAAATCTAAGTATTTGCTGTTGTTGTTGTTTTAAAGTAAAGGTAATGACCAATAGGTATTGGGTTTAGATCAATTTGGAAATAAAATTCTAGGCAATATTAACATGAAAGAGTTAAGCTATCCTAAAGTCCTTCGATTGTTTAGGAACACATGAAGATATTGGTTAACTTTAATTTAATTATGCATGCTAAAAATATAAAGGATGAATGTACCAAAATATATGTATCCATTCTACTGTTGGTAGACATTTAGGCTGTGTCTAGTTGGGAGCTGTTATTAATAATATTTTTGTGAACATTCTTGCACATCTCTGTAGGTGCACATATGATGCTATATAGTGGTGGAAATAATATACAGCAACTCACAGCATAGATTATTCTCACAAGAAAGAATATATACATACTCTATGATACCATCTTTTTAAGAAGTACTAAAATTTAGAAAACGAGTTTATTGCATTGTTAAAAGTCACAATAGTGGGTACCTTTGAGGAAGAAGGGTTAGTGACTGGGACAGGTACCAGGCAGCTTCTGGGGTACTAGTAATATTCTAGTCCTTGACCTGAATGATCAATGGTATAGCATGTCATTTGGCTGTATTTGTTTTATTATAATTCCAATAGCTGTATAATTATGTCATGTGCATTTTTCCATATGCATGTTAGAGGAACTAAACTAAATAAAATAAAAAATAGTTTATTTCCTAATGTAAAGTTATCACCAGAATGATATAAATTGTATAACTTCAAAACGCATTAGAGGAAGAAGAGTAATTTTTAAAATGTGATTGAACAACACAAGGCAGAGAAGAATAATAAAAAGAATAAAAATAAAATAATAGGACAGCAATAGTTCAAGTAAATCAAGAGTCATAAGAAATGTAAGTGGATTGCACAGCACTAAAAGACAATAGTTATGAAAATGATTTTAAGAAATTAGCTAAATGCTATTTATAAGAGATATAGTTAAGAGGCACAGAATAGATTAAAATAAAGGATGTTGTGAGATGTATATTTGTGTTCTGTTGCTGCTATATAAATTGCCACAAACTTAGTGGCTTAAAGGAAAACAATTGTATTATCTCACAGTTCTATGAGAAGTCCAACATGGGTTTTATGGAGCTAAAATCAAAGTGTGGAACGTCTGGGTAGCTCAGCAGTTGAGCGCCTGCCTTTGGCTCAGGGCATGATCCTGCATGGAGCCTGCTTCTCCCTCTGCCTATGTCTCTGCCTCTCTCTGTGAATAAATAAATAAAACCTTAAAATAATAATATGAATAATAATAATAATAATAAATAAATAAAATCAAGGTGTGAGCAGGGGCTGCATTCCTTTCTGGAGGCCCCTTGCCTTTTCTGGCTTCTAGAGGCTGCCCACATTTCTTGGACCATGACCCTTTATCTCAGTCTTCAAAGACAGCCATACGGGTTGAGTCTGTCTCATATCACATCATTCTGACCTTCTTGCTGTCATTATATCTCTTTCTCTGATTCTCTCCACCTCCCTCGTCTACTCTGCAGCATTGCTGTAATTACATTACCCCCGGATAATCTCCTTTTCTAAGGTCATCTACTTAGCAACCCCAGTTCCATCTGCTATTTTAATTTCCTTTTGCCTAATATAACTTCTTCACGGTTCCAGGGATTAGGATGTGGACATTTCTGGGAGATCATTATTCTGCCTACCACAGATAGAGTTGACAAGTCATCACCAAAGAAAGCTGATGTAGTGATAGTAACATCTTGCAGAATAGTATTTAAGTAAAAATACATTAGTAGGGAGAAGGGAGAAAGTACATACTGATGAAATCTACAAAAAATATGCAGTTAGATTGGTCCAATGAGAATTAAAGCCAGAACTTGGACCCAAGTTTTGTGTCTGCTGGCCTAAGATTCCTACTAAAAATCTCTAAGGAATACAGACCAATAGAATCTTCTACTTGCAGCTCACTGTATGAATGCTGGTAAATTTCTTGCCCTAAATGAAAATAATAATTACAACCTAGACCACAGGGCCATTGTAAGAAATACCCCAGGATTGAGGCACATTGCAGCTATCATATAAATGTTAAATAAAAATAATATTTCCTGTATCCTTACTAGGGCTGGGCAAATCCAGATGTATATTGTACTTTTCACATATTTCAAAATATTTTCAAATGTTTTGGTTTGGGTTCAATAAAAACCTCAAGTACATTTTGCCAAGTGCTTTTTCCATTAATTATTCAATCCATTTGTATTTCAAGGGAAATTCAGTCCACATGTTTCTAATTCATTTAGCACTAACTCATCAAAATATTGTTTCTCTCAGTGCTATTTTCTATCCAAAAGGCTTTTCAAGCCTTCTCCTTTTTTTATTTCTTAGAAACAAAAAGATATAATTTGCCAAGGGCAAACTCTCGTCAAGTACGAAAATGTTTACTAAACACTGCAGCTAGAGCTCTTTGAGTTTGAAAGTCTTCTGTCAATGTAGCCTGGTCCATGTTACCTCTCTCAGCTACTCTGTGGCTTCCTTGACTTCCTTTTCCCTTTGGCCAGGTTCTTTCCTCCCATTGACCCGCTGCAGATTTCAGGTTTACCGTCACCAAAGTCCACAGGCCTGCAGACACTTCCATCCTCTTGCTGAATCCTCTCCCCCTTAATAAATATCTTCTAAGGCTAGAGCCAGTAAAATAATGGATTTGTACCGCCTTCCAAAATACCCTCATGGGATCTGTGGCCAGCCTTAAAAATAGATACATTTTAAAAATCTGATCATTTTAAGTGGGTAGTTTGTATGCATGTGATAGCTTACGTGTGATTAATGTTGTCTTAACTCAAGAGTGCCTAAAGGGTAAGGAACTTGATAGTATGTTCATTGTGAGTGCTCCAAAAACAGCAAGGGCTGTGCTTAAGAGTGAGTTCCCACATCACTTATGGAGCCTTATTGCCAAAAAAGTTTAACCTGAATCTAATCATAAGGCAATTGTGGAATATTCTTCAAGACAGTTTCTCTGGACTCTTCAAAAATGTCAAATAAGGGGCGTCTTGGTGCTCAGTTAAGTGTTTACCTTCAACTCAGGTCATGATCTCAGGGTCCTGAGATCAAGCCTCACATTGGGCTCCCTGCTCACTGGGGAGTCTGCTTCTCCCTCTGCCTGCCACTCCCCCTGCTTGTGCTCTCTCTTTCTCTCTCATGCTCTCTCTCAAATAAATAAATAAAATCTTTTTTTAAAATGTCAAATAAAAGCTATCAGGGAACTTTCCTAGATTAAAAGAACTTAAAGAGATATGAAGACTAAATGAGATATGCTAATTGGATTCTAGAGTTTAGGAAAATATCTATAATGCCTCTCTGAGACAATAGAGAAATTTGAATATGTTATATCTCTTGGGTATGATAATGATTTGATTATATAGAAGTGTTCATATTCATATATATGTATATATGGAGAGTAAATATATCAAAATGTTAACACTTGAGACTTTTGCATAAACTCACCCACCTATACATACACCCACACCTGCAACTACAAATACACACCAATCTACACATAACTCACACACACCCACACACAGGAAATATGTAGAAGACTCCTCTCTGCAAATTTGTACAAATCCATCCCAAACCAGCAATCCGTTTGCCCTTTCATTTTTAGTATAAGCCTTTAGATCTTTGAGGTTGACTGTTTCACTGCAATGCCAAGTACAATATGCATAGATGTTAGTTATCAATAATAATATTGTAAATGAGTATTGTTGCTGTATGTACAAGTAGGCATTGTAAGACAGGAAATCTCAGTGGCTAATGAACTGATAGGCTTTCAAAAGTCTAAGGACCACCTGAAAATGTGTGTATGTACATTTTTTCTTGGTTAAATGTCTGTAATTTTCATCAGAGGCATGACGGAAACGTTGAGTTTTTTTTTTTTAATTGCTTTAAGAAGTTTCTAATTGAGTATGTCCCTTATTAAGAGAAACCTCAGACAAACTTCTAATTTGTCGTTGCTAATAATGCTGTGGCACTTTATAGCAAGAAATTCACAGTAGCTAGAAGAAGTCCTTCAGTAAAATTGAAGTCTTTTCACCAGCTACACATATTAGTTGTCAACATGTGTAGAGACTGCTCCTTGAGAAGTTCAACACATTGGTAAGATATTTAAATAATAACTTCATAAGCCAGAGAAAGGAAAGAAAGATAGTGGAAAGCTAGTTGCCAAGCATTGGCTGGGCTGGTATATTTTAAAGATTGCAGCATGCAGCCCCCCAGAGTATGAAAGGAGAACTGACTGTGTCTTCTAATTAGAACAGAATTAACCTCAGCAGTGTGACTTGTGTTCTGGAAGGGAATTTGGAACATCACTGGTTTATGGGACACAATTGTACACCAGGTGGTCCTAGTTAGGTGAGAGATTTTATGTAAAAATAATCCTTCTTTGGCTTTATTCAGCACAATAAAACCACTAAGACATTTTCCCATATGAAGTATTTCTACAGGCACATTCAAAATGTTAATCCCTATTTTTATATGCATTTTTCATGACTCCTAAGAAGTTTACCAGGTTGAGAAATTTGCAAAAACTGGTCCCTTGACAAAGTCATAGGATGCTTTTTACCACAACAGGTTTGTTTTGTTTTCATGTGAGCCCAAAGTACTTTCATAACATCCCTCACTATGGACGTCACAAATAGGATCAAATATCATTATCCTAACCTTACCGATGAAGGCAAGGGTCTCCCAGTGACTTTTAAAGGCTATCAAATTCTGAGTATTGCACCTTCATTTTGGGGTGATCCAGAATTTTATCCATGCTGAACATGCCATGTAATATAAAGTTCTATATGAAACCAGCAATGGGCACTTTGATTCTACAAATTCAAAATAATACAGCACATATTATACATAGAGATGTATACATGAATATATCTATAGTACAATACTTGATATTTGGAGCAACCATCTGAGACCCTGAGCATTTCTAAAGTGTCTGTAGAGTTTTCACTGAAAGATAAAAGTCCATGTTCAAGAGAATTTTACTCTTACACAGCCTGGTGTAGTGGAAAGATTTCAGACCTCGATTTGAATTCTAAAGTTATCGTTATAATTTACGTGACCTTGAGAAAATTTATTCAGCCTCTTAGAGCTTTGTTTCCTCCTCACGTTTTTATGAGGACCACAACATCTTTTGAGTGTTCTCATTTGATCAGATTACTTGATTAATACTTAAAAAATGCTTCAAAGTAGAGTTCACCTACATATCCAATATAAATACATACACTCTGGTCATTTAAAATATAAATACATACACTCTTCTCTATTTCCAGTGCCAATCATTCCATATGAGTAGATGTGGGTATTTTAGGCATAGCGGAAAAGAATGAAACTACAGCTTTTGTCCGTGTCTTATACCACATTAGTAAAAGTGTCAGGAAACAGTACCTATGATTAATGCTGCTGAAATAGGCAGGAAATTATTCAGGTGGATTCAATCAACCCAGCCAAACATATAGGTAGCTTATTAAAATTTAGACAAAAGTCTACAGGCACTTAATACATAATGATGACTCTAGACTTAAATTAAGAGCACTCCCCACCCCCATGGAGCCCAGCACCTACAGCTGACTCCCTAGAAGCAGCCATGCTTCTTATAGCTAGAGTTCTTGACCTGTTTTTCAGCATTTTTTCCTCTCTGAAGTCAGACACATGACCTTTCTAAGACCCTAACCCAGAGCCCTCTCAGAAACACTGTGCCCTTGAGTTTGCCCTTGAGACTGTCTCTTGCCAAAGCAACAAGCTATGTGAAATTGACATGCTGTTTATTCTCAACTACACCCTCAGACCTATGGGCTCTGCCACATGGACTGGGATTTTGAAGGAAAGGAGGCACGATATGGATTTAATGCAGCTGGAAGATGACAGTTTTCTAGACAAAGGACCCTGCACCTGGCTCATTGGAGCCGAACTACACCTTGGGTATTTACAGCAGTGGTTCAGATGAGACAAGGTGACATGCGTTTCAGAGTTCACATATCTTGGTTACTATCACTGCAGCAGGAAACATGGCCTTGTCCCTTCTCACTTTTTCGAATTGCTTCACCTAGGTTAGTTTGAGCAGAAAGGTCTCCTGCGCTGGCCAAGTCCAGCCTGAAATTCCCTTTATTACCACAAAGGGGTTCACCACTTCTAAAATCAGCTCAGAAACAGAGCTTAACGTGACAGTAAAAGCTCTGTCTCAAATCCTAGTTCTACTATTTATCAGACATTGGACCTGAATAATAATAAAAATGACTTGTTTATCTAAAGCGCCTCCCATTCAAAGACTATTAGGTATATTTGTGGTATGTAAGTATTTCGAGAACTCCAGATGAACAATTTCAACTAAAAAATTAAACACAAGAATAATAGTAGCAATATTCATCAGCACATCTGTTGTAGATTCTGTATAACTGTAAGGGACAGACACAATCTGGTGGCATGGGAAACACAATAGAATTCTAGTTTCAGTTCTTGCATTCAACAGCCAGGTGTTCTTGGGCAAGTTATTAGAATGCCCGAGGTCTCCATTTTTCTCATCTGCAAAAAGAGGGCATTAAGACTACATCAGCATTTCCCGAAGTGTGTTCCTTGAGGCATTCTATATAGGTCACTTCCCTACCTCCACAAAAATGAATGATCTGATGAAATCCATTCGAAAGCAGTCTCTGCTGCACGAGTTTATCTTGTGAACACATAAAAGGAGTATTTATTGTTTGGTTTTTCAAAACTTCTTTTCCCACAAAATTATTTTCTGAACTAAAGAAGGAAGAAAGTATTCAACCAGCATCATACCTATATGTGCCCGAGGGTGAGGTTTTTTTAAACTGGGTTTATTGTATGGTCACCAGATGTACTGAAAGCCAAAAATGGGCAGTTTTAGCCGACAGCATTAGTTATTTTCTCCTCAGTTAATAACAAGTTCTATTCTCCAAGCTGCCATTTGGCTTCAGAGGTCTTCCTGAGTCATTCACCAATTGTCTCAGTTAAAAATAGGACCGTGTCATGTGGGAGAGATCACCACCAACAGCAAGCATGACCTCATTTAACATCATATGCTTGCCCCAGAAGCTTCTTTCTCCTAGATGTCTTTGAAAAGCCCACCAAGATCTAGATATCAATCTGGGTAGTGCAGATCTGAGTCATTTTGAAGGAAAGCATGGAAAGAGGCTTTTCAAAAGAAAACAACAACAAATTTCTCCTGACAGAAGGCCTGTAGAAGATAGTGGGGAGGAGAAATAGGGTTGTCAGGGGAATTTTTGTTGTTGTTCTATTTGTTTCCCATTTGTCTCCTTTTGTTTTTAAAGGAGTTTGTATAACAAAAACAAAATGCCATTATTTCATAAAATAGTGTGGTGGTCTTTGAGGGGTGGAGGAAAGGGGGTTACACTCTGCTGGCATATCTAGATTCTTTTTTTTTTTTTCAAACGATTTTATCCATCTATCCATGAGAGACACACACAGAGAGAGAGAGAGGCAGAGACACAGGCAGAGGGAGAGGCAGGCTCCTCAGAGGGAGCCGGATGCAGGACTCTATCCTAGGACCCTGGACCATGCCCTGAGTCCAAGGCAGATGCGCAACCGCTGAGACAACCGGGCATCCCTGGCATATCTAGATTCTTGCCTTAATTTTACTATTGGCTCATTGGTGACTGTGATCCAATCACCTACTTTAGTGTGTTTGTGAATAGGCACATATTTTCATTTTAAAAGTAGAAGAGTACCACAAGCTCAACCTGTAAATTTTAGGAAAAAGAGGAAAGAACCACTCATAATACCACCATCTGAACCCTAGAATTATTTTTACATACATCTCTCCAGTCTGTTATAAATATGTTTATTATTTATATAGTTGTAATTCTAATGTATAATTTTTTTCATTTAATTTATTTCACTTACACTATAAGTGTTTTCCCATAAGGTTAGCAAACCTCACATTATTTTTTAATGGCTACCTAAAATTTCACTAATTAATTTACTCACCCATTCCTTTATTGTAGGACTTGCAGTTGGCTCAAATTTACAAATGACTCTATGATAAACACCTTAGGACAGTTGTTTCTTTTATATAGAAATATTTTAAATAATTTACAAAATACATTCGTGGGCATGAAATCAGTGAGTCAGATGAAATGAACTATTTAGAGACCTCACTATAAAATATTAAATTTCTCTCCGAAATGGTTGGGTCATTGCCATCTCACCACAATGTGAAGAACCTTTCTCAGTTCTTAACACTTAGGAAATATTTCTACCAACTCAAAAGGATCTTTGTTTTCATTTGCATTTCTTTGATTACTAATCAAATCAAGTCCTGACCCTCTTGCTGAAAACAATGCAGTTCTCTGATAATGCTTGCTTTCCCTTTAACAATATTTTAATAATTGGCAAGTTGGTAGACCCAATGCTCTGACCCTCAGGTCAAAGGCAGGCCTCAAGTTACAGGGCCATCAATCAAGGAAAGCTCTGCACTAGGCTTCCAACCCTACCCCCTGCCAGCCCAGAAGCAGAAATTGTTCTTTTCAGGGATTGCCCTAGCTTCACAGCTAGGCATTCCACAGCCATTCTTTTCCTGAAGTTTGGCCATCTCTCTGTGCACTTGTTATAACACTTTAGTTCTTTGAGCTGAATATTCATGAGGCACCTATTTGGGGCCAGAAAATGTGACTCGTAGACTCAAAAAATAAATAAGATACAGGCTCAGCAAGTTTAAATCTAGCACAGTGGTTCTCCAACCTGACTGATCATAGACTCATCTGCAGAACTTTCAAAAAAGGAGTTTCCTGGGTTCACTTCAGACCTACCAAATCAGAAGCTTTAGGCTTCTGTATTTCTCACAAGCCACTTGAGGTAAGCCAGGCTCAGGAACCAGTGGCCTAGAGTTTGCTTCTTGGTGTTCTCTCAGGAAGACAAAGGAATAATGCAGGAATATAAACAGGGAGTTGTTTATGGATATAGAAGTGAAGGCAGTAAGGGAGAAATTGGCTTAACCCTTAGAGAACTATTGATCTCATCAGAATAAAGAACAAATTGCCACAAAGCCTGCTAACGGTTACCTTCGAAAAAGGCTCTTTCAAACCAAAGGTGATACATCTTATTCTGCCGTAGAAGGAGCATAACTTCTGCCTGGATTATTGAAATTACCTATCTTTAATTTCTTCCCTTCCTCTACAATCCAGTCTCCAACCATTAGATTGCTCCCTGAAAAGCAGCGGGTTTCCCCACTGCCAACCAAATGCCACAGTGGAGGTCCTTAGCTCTCCCTATACTAACCACCTTTCCATCTTACAATGACAAAATCAGTTGTGTGAAGTTTTCCTTTTCAAACCCTACATCCCAGCCCACACACTCTCGGTTCACTCCACACCATTGATAAAGCCATCCTTGCCACCAAGAATTCCTTCTCCCCACATCTAGTCCAGCTCTGCTCACACTTCTCTCCAAAGCCAAATGCCTCTATACCATCTCCCTCTGATTTTACCTACCACTGTTAGCTATCATGTATTAAGTATTGTCTTGTAATGTGCACTCTGTCAAATGCTTTACACATGTGGTTTCACAAACAACCATGAGTTGGGTGTGCCCATTCTTCAGATAATGCAAGTAAAGCTCAGAGAGCTTAAATACAGCATGTGAGCTTACCTAGCTAATAAGGACAGAGCAAACAAAATGAAGTTGTGAATTGTGATCTCACTGATGAAATTTTGCTATGAAATGCACTCATTATGATATGTCTTGTTTATTACACTGATGCAGATATTGTGGATATATTTGCCCTTATTTGCCCTTAACAGAGCCAAAAGGCAAAGTCTAACACCAGAGTCAGCTTGCGAGTGGTTGTTAGTCTTATCCCTCAACACCAGCATTGTAAAACTTCCCACAGAATTAGTGCTCAAAATGTCTTGCATTTAAAGCACCTTAATAATTTCTTAAAAGAGACTTTGGTTATGAGACCACATACATCATGATTAGTAAATAGGAAAATGACTATATAAACCACATGTGAATATTATGTACTATAAAAACTGGAATGAAGTTTAACAAAGTAAATTGCTATTCTCTTTTCCAAATTAAGGAACCATATCTCCTCTTCTGCAGATCCACTGTGGCTCTGAAAGTGCAAGATGATAGAGTCCCAGGGCATTTGAGGGTTGTCTCATTCTCAGAGTGGGCCCTTACCCATTATTCTCCCAAGTATGATGCTTTGAAATGCTTTTAAATTTTGTGTAGTCTGTTTCTGAATCTTAAACCCTAATATACTTTTGTACAAAAATTATTAAGAAGGTCTGTAAAGAGAAAACACAAACAGCTCTCTAAGGCAATGAAAATGACATCAGTACAAGGGTTTCTTTCAAAGAGAATACTGTTGGGGACAAGAATGGGTTAACCCCGAGTCCTTCTCCTCCCACCTCTTTTCTCAGCCTCCTAGATACCATACAGCTGTTGAAAAGTATCTGTCAGCAAAACTATTACTGTCTTTCCTGGGATCAACACTATGTTCTGGACCCTCAAGGTCAGCAGAGCCTCTTTCACAGCAAGCAGAGGCAACAAGCAGAAAGCCCGCGAGACCAGTGAAACCCCAAGGGACGGTGACAGGTGGAGAGCCTTCCCCAATTGCTGCAAAGTCTAGAGAGAAAGATAAATCTAAGGGTAGAGACTGTCCAACAAGATAAAGACATATTTCCTCACCTAAAATCTCTTTCTGGAACAGCCTAAGCCCTTCATCTCGCTTTCTCCTTTCTTGCCTCACCTCATGCTTCCATTCATAGGTAGGAAAAATAGTTACTATGAGGAATGAATGGCTAGATATAATATAATACCAATATTACCTAGTGGTTAAAAAAAACAGTTACTGTATGTCTGACACATAAGGCCTCTCTGTAAATCACTTTTATGAACAAAACAAAAAACAAGGGATCCCTGGGTGGCTCAGCGGTTTAGCGCCTGCCTTTGGCCCAGGGCGCGATCCTGGAGTCCCGGGATCGAGTCCCGCGTCGGGCTCCCTGCATGGAGCCTCCTTCTCTCTCCTTCTGTCTCTCTCTCTCTCTCTCTCGTGAATAAATAAATCTTTAAAAAAAAAAAAAAAAAAAAAAAAACACCTGTGAGCTAGATACTATCATCTTACCATTGAGGAAATCAGTTAGAAGAGGTTAAGTAACTTGCTCAAAGTCATTGAACTAACAGTGGGATCAGAATTTGAACCAAATTCTTGTGGGGTTTTTTTTTTTTTTGAGATTTATTTATTCATTAGAGACACAGAGAGAGAGACAGAGACACAGGCAGAGGAAGAAGCAGGCTTCCCGCATGGAGCTCAATGTGGGACTCGATCCCAGGACCTTGGGATCACAACCTGAGCTTAAAGGTAGATGCTCAAACACTCATCCACACAGGTGACCCCCTCGAACCAAATTCTAACTCCTAAGTCCATGCATTTAATCAGTCTGCCTTCTGCCTTTCGTTAATTCTATTCCACTGTAGAAAGAGTATCCTAGAGAGGCTCTGACATAGGCAACCCCAATCTTCTTGGGTTTCTTACCTGGAAGATTTCTGTTACCAGTAAGTTGTGGTCAAGAGAGGGCTTTCAAAGTCATAGCATGACTGCTGGTGAGATATAATTATACAGTCTTACTGCAAGGCAGTCTCTCAATATTCATCAAAATCCTAGAAAATGTGTCACCTTGACTTCACAATTTATCTGAATAAGATATTCACAGAAATTTAGGTAGATATATTCACCGATGCTGTTTAATAATATCAAAAATTAGGGGGAAAGCCCCTTCTGTGAAAAACCAGGAAATACATTTGAATCCTATAAATTCACTAATAACAAAGTTATGGAAAAAATAGATTTACATGGAAATTCATCAGATAATGAGATTAAAATCATTTTAATGTTATGAATATTACACTGTTAACTGGAATTTAAGAACTGGGAAAAATAGTTTTAAAATATCATATAAATATTCTATTTAAATGTACATATATATATATATGATATACTAAGCTAACAACAAAAATGGGGAGTGATAGAGAAGTTATAACTATAGAATCATAAAATCTCATGGTTGGGAGGGTTTGTGAACTAAAACAAGTACCAGCCCCAACATCCCTGAAAGATAATACCCAGCATCAAAAAAAAAAAAAAAATACCCAGCATCTATCTGATCTAGGGCTTCTACTATCAGGGGTTTCATTAACACCTCCTCTACCCAGTTTCTTTTTTCTTTTTAAGATTTTATTTATTTATTCATGAGACACACACAGAGAGAGAGTGAGAGAGAGAGAGAGAGAGAGAGAAAGAGTGAGAGAGAGAGAGAGAGAGACATAGATAGAGGGAGAAATGGCTCCTTACAGGGAGCCCGATATGGGACTTGATCCCCGGGCTCCAGGATCACGCTCTGAGCAAAAGGCAGATGCTCAGGTGCTGAGCCACCCAGGCATCCCATCCTCTGCCCAATTTCAATGATTTTTTGTACAGCATAGGTAGTTTACAAAATTTTCTGTCTACACAGTGCAGAATTATGGCAACTTGCTTTAGTAGAAAAGAAGTGGGAGGATAAATTTGCTTTAGAAAAGATTCATTGCTAAGAAGCCATTTTTTTCTATAACCTTCTCTTGAGGGGAAAAATGTTACATAAATCCAACTAAGTAAAGCTTATAAACTTATAATTTGAACTGCTTTTAATCACCAGCACTAACAGCTCCAACATCTATAACCAGCATTGGAATCTGTAACGAGTGTTGATAACTGCCTCCTAAAGGCTTTGTTTATATTAGTGCTACTTCTGGAAAATTCTACCAGTGGAAAGTAGGCTATCCAGGAGAAAAGGAAGGCAAAAATGAGAGACTTACTATAGTGTGTGGAAAACCAAGAGCTGAACTAGCTCCTCAGGGTATGTTTGAATGTTCATGAATTTTCTTTTTTTTTTTTTTTTTTTGTTTTTTGTTTTTTGTTTTGTTTTTTTTTTTTGTTCATGAATTTTCTAACTTGTGATCTTGCCTTCCAGTCCATGCACCACTGAGTTCCATAGCAGAATGCTAGCCAACATCAAGAGGTTTTTCTGAAACTGGACTCATCCATGCGATGAGATAGTTATTTAATTTGGAATAGCAATCTGCCATAGTGTGTGTGTGTGTGTGTGTGTGTGTGTGTGTGTGTGTGTGTGTGTGTAAAGGCCTAAAGGATGGAATGATACATCTGGGAGAAAAGAAATTGATGTGAGTGTTCAGAAAGAGTTGAAAGAATATATGTAAAAGATCAATAACTTGGAGTAACAGCTGAATATCCAGAAGTTCAATCTTGCTGCAGAGAGAAGCTAACCAGCCAAAGATCAGATCATGAATATTATTTTAGGCCAAGCTCAATGTTTGGGTTTTATGCTCAAGCAAGGAGAATTACTTGGCCACACCATATATAGTATAGTGGTAAAGAGCCTTGATTTTAAAATCAGTTCCTGGATTTGAAATCTATCTCTGTCATTACTATTAGCTTGAGCCATGTGAAATTACCAATATTCAACTGCTTTTGACCTTCACAAATGGCAATTTCATATGGTTCAGCCTAAAACAGAATAGAAGAATTGGTTCTCAGCTCTGAAGTATTCCACTGAAGCCTGCTGAGGTCCCATTCATTACACCAGGGAGCAAGAGATCCCATCAGGAGTCTAGCCAAGAACTGGGCGGGTTTGCTGACTCCCATCAGAAGATGACACCTGCCTTAGCTGGCTGCAAAGGATGGGCCATGCCCAGGGAAGGCACTGATATTCAGCTCTACTCGGTGTCCTCAAGCCCACCTCCCCTGTAGGGCCTGGTCCGCTTCTCCTTTCCCTGGTTTGGGTTGGAAAATGTGTAACTCCCAGGGCGTGCTGCTTATGTCATCATCCCTCAGCTATCTGACCCTGCTGGAGGAATTCCTGGCAAACAGGGCCCAGTGTACACGCAGCCCTCTCTTTTTCTTTCTCTTGCTCATTCGCTCCCTTTCTTTGGCTCAAGAATCTGCCTCCTCTGGTAAGGCAGGGATGAGTTTCTGAATTGTGTTTATTTGTTGGCACTTTGGTGTGAAAGCACTCCCCGTCAACTGCATATTAATCTTGTCAGCTGTCTGTATCTGTTTTCCTCTACCTCCCTCCCCTGGCCTAATTTATGGCTTTCCTTCCCTTTGCTTCCTATTGTCACAGTGACTGGGAGGGCTCTGTTGTCGGGACTCAAGCCTCAGACTGGAGTAAGACCTGTCCTTCTAAGACAAGCTGGAAAGTGATGTAAAATACTGCAATTTGTGTGGCAAGGATAAATTTAGACCAGGCCTTCCCTCATTTCTTGATGTCCTAGCACATGCTACTTGCTATGCTTGGAGCTATCGGAGAGTAGAAGAACCAGGGAACTGGTCCCTGTCTTCTGGTGGCAAAGGCACATGGGATGGCAGGCAGACAATGTGCCCAGCATGTGTATTTTAGTTGCTGAGCCACAGATAGTATTAGTACAGACTCTAACTCAGACAAAAAGGGTTTAAATCCCACTTAGGATACTTTCCAATTTTGTGACTATTTGTCCATTTGAAATGAACATATTCATTATCCTCTACACCTCATTTTTTCTCATCTCCAAAATCAGTGAAATAATATCTACTCCACAGAGTAGTTATGTGAATTAGGTAGGTAGTAGAATGTACCTTTGCGCTTATTATAGTGCGTGGCAAGTACTAAGCATTCAATTTAGGTGTGCATCTTTATGTATTATTATTAAAAAGGAGAAGGTAGAGAAAGAGGAAGGAAAAGAAATTTATGAAATGGTGAACTTGCATATTAGGAAAAAGTTCTTAATAACATTGTTTTTGAAGCTCTGCCAATTAACCTTGAGCCTTATGCTAATATTGGATTTCTTCTATAATTAGACCCATAGCAACAGGCTGTGTGTTTGAAATCTTGATAAAACCCAAAGTTGGGCCTCCTCATCCTGACACTGCCCTAGGAATTAGACTAAGTAGGCTCAAACATTTAGCATGTCCAAATCCTCAGGTGCTGTCTTTGAAGACTGTTTATCCTGAACTGGAATTTCTTGATAATGTTAAGTAGCTAAAATGAGTTGTCATGAGCTAAATCTGATTCCATGCCTGAATCTCTGCTGCTCCTATCATTAAGGTCAAGCCGGGACTATTTTTCTAGTCCTCTCCCATGACAGAGGTCATAGTCACAGCCCTGAATTAGATTCAGCCTAACGGTGCTCTGAGTGCTTTGGTTTTACTGCAGGGGAAAAAAAAAGTAGCTTAATGTGTTACCAAATAAAACCTCACCATGCAATCTCTCAGTGGGCCCTAAGCCCCTTCCAGAAAACTGGTGTTCCGTTCCCCAAAGTAGCAATTCCAGCAGAGATTTATGATTCTTCTGTGGAATTTCTCTTTATCTCAGTGTTTATGTGAAATTCTTAAAGGCCATAGGAATTCTTGTATTCCTTGAACTCTGTTACTTCTTAATTTAAAAAGTTGAAAACCAACCCAGTAGACCCTTTGCTGCACTCATGTATGAATTGGACAGATGGAATAAGATAGGCAGCTGAGCTTTGCTCCCTCTCAGGCCTTTTATGTGCCATGTCCCTCTTGCTTTTCATACTCTCCACTCCCACCTGGCTAATGGCACCTCATCCCTCAAGTTTCAGCTTTAATGTGTTTTGGTCAGGGAAGCCTTCACTGACCAAATCCACACCCTTGAGCACCCCTGCTTTCCCACATCAGAGCACTAACCACACTGTGTCTTAGTCCCTTGTGTGTTTCCTTCCCTCTAGGGATAGCAGACACCATGCTTGTCATTTCATTATTTACTGCTGCTCCCTAGAATGGTGCCTGGCTTTCAATGTATATTTATTGGAGAAAAGAAGAGAGAGGAAGAAGGAAGCAGTCTTGCTGGATACACAGTGATCTGGCCTAGATAAAAACAAAGTCAATGACTTCTTCAGACTCTGGACCTGGTCAGCTGACACCAAGGACTGGCCTATATGTCAGAGACATGCCTTCTGAGCATGGCCTCCAATGGATATGAAGGGAGGAATTTTTGAAGTTTGTCTGTTGGTTGTATCTGTAGCATTAATCTTAGGTTGCTCCTAACTTAGGAGCATACATAGGAGCTTTTTCTGTCATCCTGAGACTAGAAGTATCATTTTAAATTCTAGCTAAAATTTAAGCCTCAAAAAATTATCATTATTTTTTCAATTCAATTTCCACTTGTGGCTAAGACTTACTTTTGATGAAGACAAGAACCAAGTGATATAATTTTTGGACACTGTTGGAGAGAAACACTTGAGAAATAAACCAGTGCCAGGAAATAGGTGCAATTAAGAAACACTCAAGGTGCACCAAGGGGGCTTATTGGTTGAGTGTCTGCCTTTGGCTCAGGTCATGGTCCTAGAGTCCTGGGATCGAGCCCCACATTGGGCTCCCTGCTCAGTGGAGAGCCTGTTTCTGCCTCTCTTGATCTCTCTGCCTGCTACTCTGCCACTTGTGACCTCTTTCTCTCTCTCTCTGTCAAATAAATAAAATCTTTAAAACACACACACACACACAAACTCTCTCACATGCACACTCATATGCACATACACACAAACAGAGTGGCAAATGAGAAGCTGAAAGTATCACAGGCAAGACAGAGTGAGACATCTAGTTTCAACCTTACTAATTTTATGCCTCTGGGCCAGTTATTTGATCACACCACATCTCAATTCCATCATCTATAAAATTGGGATAATAAGGCCTATCTGATAGGATTGTTGAGAAGATTAAAAATATTATCTGTAAAGCACCTCACACGTAGTAGGCACTCAATAAAAGACAAGACGGTGATGATATATCTGATACTCAAGGGAGAAGCAGAGAGAACACCACGTTCCCTGGCAAACCAAACCCCTTGCAGCCTAGAGGGAAATCCTGGGCTGGATGAGAGGTCAATGAGAACTCCGGATTCCTGGGACAGTATCGTGCAAACACCATGGAGACATCTGATTACTTGACTTAGCATTGATTTATAGACCTTGCAGGCTGTCCAGAACCTGAGGGCAATCTCTAGTCCAGGCATACCTGGCTGGTGTGTTGGTGAAGTTTCTTTGCACAGCGACATTTCAGAAAGCAAATCCTCTCTGAATGCTCCTTATTAAGTAGTAATTCAAACATTCCCAGTTCCAACCAAACACTTTGTTCTGCTCTATTTTTTTTAACCTGTGTGTTTAAAACTGGTGGCCTCTCTCATCACGCTTAGCCAAGGATACAGCAATATACCCTTAACTCCAGAGGTTGCTGGTCCATCCAAGTCCTTGAGCCATGAAGACAGTCTCTGCCTATTTCTTCCTGTCAGCTGAATTCTCTAGATTCTGTACATAGTTGCACCCTGTTTCTGGAATCTCCCCTCCCAATTTCTGATGCCCTCCAAAAGGGATGTGACAGGTTCAGTTGCTTTTCATCTATCCTGCTTACCTGTCTGTATAAAGATTCACAAAGCTAAAATCAAAGTGCATGTAAAAATTTTTAGTCCTACATTTTTAATTTAATGTAGGAAGCATCTGGTATCTTTAACATTCTTTTGTGTTTTTTTGTTTTTAATTTTTATGGCAGTATAATATTTCATCCCATGAAGGATCAAAATCTATTCCATGTTTCTCACTGCTGAATATATAGATTGCCCTCCTTTACCCTCCTCTAATATATTTAACAAAATAATAACTTTAAGCCAGGAAAAGGCAAAAGAGGAAAGCACATGAGGACCTCTGTGCTTGAGGAGCCTGTCTCTGGACAAAGCTTTGGCTTTCACTTGCTCCCAGCTTTCACAGACAATTCCCTGAAACAATGTGTTCCCTGGATGTCCATTCAGAGAAAACAAATATAAGGATTGGAAAGAAAAGACTGTCGTCATGGAGCATTTCTTTCTGCTTGGAGAGTCTGATGAGAAAAGCTAAGGAAGCATCCCTTATTTCAATTTCTAAGCGAAAGCACTAAGACTGTTCACCAATGACAGCAATACTCACCTCAAATTCTAATCAGGTCAGGCTCTTTATACACGTTGCACATGCCATTCTGATCCCTACCTCTCTGTACCTTAGCTTATGCTACTCTTCTCTGTCTGGAATACCTTTCCCTCTACTCTCTACCTATCCATTCTTTAGGTTCCAACCTGCTTTCTATCCAACTCCTTCAATGTGTTTCTACCATTAGTCCTCACCGAAATCTTGATTCTTTGAACTCTTATTAAAAGCAAAAAAATCTAAATTTTGTATTCAGTTGCCTTGTGCAATCGTCATATAGAATTGTCTTGACTCTCTAGCTAGGTCAAAGCACCTTAAGAAGCTTACCTTAACTCTTTTATAACCTCACAGCTATTGTGGTATGATTTAAGTGGGAATTTGAGGACCGAGTATAAGGTGGGTCTGACGATGTGTGAGACCAAGGATCTGTTAATCCAGGGATGTACAAATGGGAGACCACTTTTCAGAAAGTAAGGGGACCAGAGGAAGGGGAGAGATAGGAGCTCTGCAAGCCTCTGCAAGCAGGGGAGACATCGGGGGGTCAGTAAGTGAGCAGACAGGTACTGTTAAAGAGATTTGATAGGAGGTAGCAGGAAACTAAGGAAAATACACCAAGTATTTCCATAACCATGGCCAATAGGCTCCTATTAGGATGTCAGACCCTGGTCACCTCGAAAATAAGGGCAGACTAAATTGAGAAACTTGTAAGAAGTGCCCTGGCTTAATTAAGGGCAGTCATTCAACAGAAGCTTTTACACTAGAGGTTAAGGATCCCTTTTCCTTATTTAATGCTGGAAGAGAAAACTGTTAAACCAAGTTCTAGTACCCTCTTCATTCCAATCGGAATTTATTCCAAGTGGGGAGCAAGGTTTCATCTATCAATAAATCTAAGCAGGAAAACTTATATTTAGAGAATTTTCATGGAAAAGAAGTAGGCAAGCCCATTATTGCTACTCATGAGCTAAGTATTCAGTAAATAATTCCTTCCTGATTAACAAAAAAAAATTTTTTTTGGTGTTTTTTGTTCTTTTTTTTCTTTTTAAATTTTTATTTATTTTTTGTAGTTGTTTACATTATGATAAGGACTATTTCCCTATAGCCTTGAAATCATAACAGGGACAGTTAAGGAGGCAAGACTATAATAGTGGAAAGAATGATAAAAGAAAAATTCTTAGGTAGACCTAAAATCAATGCTCCAATTATCTTCCTGCTGGGACCCTAGATAATCACAGTAAATAAGGAGTTGCATAGACAGGAATATGGCAGACTGGATTTTGAGGTCTCCCAAGATATTCTCACCTTCTAAATAAAGGCCCTAAAATAACATTGGTGTTAACTTGCTAGATCTGAGACAGTAATGTCAAACTCTTGTCCCCCAGCCCAGTGTTTCTAAGCTGACCATTGATCTCCACAGAGAACAAGAGAACTTTGAAATAAACACAGAGGCGTAAGTACCAAGCAGGAGAGGATTTCTCAAGGAAGACAACTGATTTGGTAAAAACTCAGATAAAGTCTCAAATGTCCTAAGTTTACCTCCCTGTTATAAGAACCAAGGGTCATTTGATGAAGTGAAGAGATCCAAACAATTAAAATAATTAAATAAATAAGTGAAGCAAGCTTGAGTCAGCTGGTGTGATTTGCTGCCACTGGGGAAGTCCAAGTCAAACACTGTACTAGAGTTTGAAAACAACGAGGTCATTTAAAGACCATTCCTTGCATTCCTCTCAGGTCAGAAGAGGATAAAGATCAGAGTATTCAGGGCTGAAGTTTCAGAACATGATGTGATTACGATGGTGTTCACCCAGTCTTGTACAGCTTCTCAGCTGGCTTTGGGCATTATGAAATCCCCTGTCCCAGGCATGTGGAACTTTTGCCACATGGGAGATTGGTGGGGACATCCCCACAGCTTGACCTATTACTCTGTGTTCTCATAAAATCAAGATGAAGTTCAATAGGCCCCTTCCCATCAGCAGAAGGAAAGCCCCAACCTGCAAGGTACTGAGTGGGGCAAAACACAAAGTCTGATGTTGGTTTAGAACAGCCTCCTAGCAAATTCCTTCAACAAATTAGGAGTGTTTCTGGACTCAATCTCTCTCTCTCTCTGTCAGGAGCAGTAAAGGGAGACAATATAAAAAAAATAAAGATTAAGCCTGCTAATCCTACCCAGAACTACCCAAGACTACTTTGGTCTGGGGACACACATGCTCAGCCCTCAGAGATGCATATGGGTGCATTTTGTTAATCCCCATCACTGCACGTCAGGGATAAGTGATCTATGACTAAAAATAGTGTGAGGACAGCTACCAGCTATGTGGGGCCCAACTGAGGACACAGTGGAAAACTTGACAGCAGCACAGTAGAACCTTCTTGGCCCAAGGCCACTGGCTCAAGGGCAAGAGCCCTGGGTTCATCTGCTGAGGCAGCTTGATTGACAGGCTTACCTCCTAAGAGTGAGTTTCAATGGCTATAATCTAACATTATTGAGCACCCTCTGAGCGTAAGGCAAAGTGTTAGGAACATAAGATACAATGATATAAGACATGGTTCTTCTTTGGAAAAAGCTTACATCTGTATGCTATTTAAGAGGAATATGGGGACACCTGGGTGGCTCAGTGATTGAACATCTGCCTTTGGCTCAGGGCATGATCCCGGGGTCCTAGGATCGAGTCCTGCATTGGACTTCCCACAGGGAAACTGCTTCTCCCTTTGCCCATGTCTCTGCCTCTCTTTCTGTGTCTCTCATGAATAAATAAAATCTTAAAGAAGAAGAAGAATATGTAAAGTAAAACAAAACCATATCTACTTCACTTCACTTCACTTCACTTCACTTCACTTCTTCACTGACTTCAGTCTGAAACTGTCTCCAGCACCCACGCTAACAGAGAAAGAAACTGAACTGCAAGAGCAGGGCTTCAAGCCCTGGTAGGATTCTCTGGGTAGAAGAAAAAAGGAGAGAGGCAGAAAGAGGCCTTATGGTCACATTTACTAATTTATTCAAATTGGTTACATGTAGTTAGTATTGACCATCATTAGTAATGCCTTCTGTATCCTAAGGAAATGTCTTCCACTAAACACTAACTTGAATCTGGGGATTTTTTTCCTTATGTAATTATCACATGCCTATGAAAAGCCAGATACTGTGCAACGAATCTTTTTAAAGATTATTGTGAAAATTTGTTTTAGTGATCTTGCCCAAAGTTTGTTTGACACAGGAATAATTCTGAGGGAAATTGCTAGGTGTTCTTAAGAAAGCCACATGCTATATGCAATTGAGTGGCAGTTGCCAACCATAACACCAGATCTTATTGTGATGCTCCTTACCTGTTTTAGACATGACTTGACATGACCAAGGCATTCATTTCATTTCTTAGCATGTACAGAGTGGGGTTCTCAAATAAGACGTTCAAGAGAACTTTCACTTCATTTGTTGGCTTCAGGCCACAGGCCTCATACAGTGCAATAATGGCTTACTTAAACAAGTTCAAATTCAATTAAATGAAAAATGGCACATCAGTCAAAATCAAACATCAGGGGTGAACTAGGTATAATAAAGAGTGTGCCTCCATTTTGTGATGTTTGGCTGCTGACAGCCATTAAGTCTCACTCCTAACTTCTCCTCCTGTGTCTCACATCTGGGCAAGTAGATCACAAAGCATAGGTGGTTCCTACTTTGGCATCAGTGGGAGGTACAAGCTAGGTAAGACCATGCCTGAATGAAGGAAATTTCATCTGGGTCCCATCCCACAACCATCTATTATTGTACCTGTGAGAGCTTACCTATAAAAATCACTTATAACAACTCCTGCCACATGGTAAGTGCTATGAGATCCTAGTCATTACTACTATTGTGATTGCTATCATTGTTGTTGATGGTATTGTCACTAGCACTAAAATAACACTTCCACATATTAGACTGTGGCTTTCACTTCAACCCTGTGACATTCCTGGAAAGGAGTCAGAGTGATTTATCTTTTCAACTTCCAGTTTTCCCTAAAGATGAATCCCTTATATTTGATATGTCTGGTTAGTCATTCTTGTGGACAACAAACTCCTAAGCCTCTTGTAAAACAAGGGCCTAACTCCATGTCAACCCCTCCATGAGGCTATCCTAATCTGCTCATGCAGAGTTCATCACAAGCACTTCTTCCACTGTGGGCCTATGGCCCTACACCATCAGAGCATTTGCCACACTCTACTGGAGTCTTTGTGTACTTGTCTGTTGTCCCCACAAACCTGTGAGAGTCTTGTGGGCAAGAATTATGCTGACTGATCTCTGTATGACTTTCCTTTTTTTCACTGTGGAATAAAGAAAAGAAAACAAATAGAAAATTTTATTTTATGCATGTTGAAATTGAAAGCTTCAAGACATATGAGATGTATATATGTACCCACACTGATAAGACTATATCCTGATATCTATATGCATATTATCTATACCTGTCTACCATCTATCTATCTTGATGAGAATACTCATTGGGCAATTGTTAAACTGGCTGGAGTTTTGGGAAGGTCAGGGCTACAGATATATACATTTAAGTGTCATTTGTACACGCTGATATTCGAAATAATAAGATTTGATAAAATAATTGAAGGTGAAATTTTAGAGAAGGGCAAGGAAGAAACCTGAGGACTCTGGACTTTCTAATTCTTGCCTTTCATCTCCACAGATAGAGCCAATTGCTCCTTCCTCTTATTTCAGATAGATTCAGTCCTTCTCTAAGCTCTGGGACCAATTTTGACCTTAGGGAAATTTAAGGAGCTCTGGATCCTCTCTTAACTTTCATTCATCACTGCAGTTAATCCAAGATATAAACCAAGACTGGGAAGTGGGTCTCTGCCTTGTTCTTCAGGGCCTCATCCTATATGATAATCATCCCACAATCTCAGTTCTAATCTGTCTTGGCCATGAGGTACACATCAGTCACAATAAGTGTGCAGAATTGAGATAAGTAAGAGTAACTAAATGAGACCAGAGTTAGACTGGTGATCCAAAACAAAAGTAAAATCTGAATTTGATGCCAAACCTTAATATATGAATCAAAACAAAGTCTTGGGTATTGGAAACAATGGTTAATGTCAGTTCCTGACCTATCACAGAAAGAGCAAAGTACAAATGTAAGAGTACATGGGAGCTCCCAAAGTCAAGAGTCAGCAGAATTTACCAATAGTAGTAAAAACCTGAGGAACCGGGCACTCTTATACCCTACTAGAGGAAGCATATCAACCATCTTGGAGGGTAATTGGGCAATATATTTCAAAAGCACTAAAGATGTATATGCTACTTGATCCTGTTATTCCAGATCCAACCATTTAATCCAAGGAAATAAAGGATCTCTAGCATGGAGATTGAATTTATATGAATGATGACAGAAGATAAGGTGAAGAAAATCCAGCCTCCTCATTAATAGGCTTCCAGAATTACATGCACATATAAATTATGACTCTGACACTGAAGTTTTGTTAAAATCTTAGTAAAAAATTATTGGAGTTCTGTAGAAGAAACTTCATCAATCTGTGTGGAGAAATAATCCTTATGTATGGATAAGTGTAGTTGGTTGACCATTATTCCGTCTTTTCTTTCATGTGTCTATTTGATATGGAGGCATAGAAAACTTTGGGGTAAGTATTGACAGCGTTGATAGAAGCAGAAGTCCATAAGGTACAGTTGCTCTTGAATGCCTGGCAAACTAATAGATTGACATTTTAAAAACATCAAACCAAGCCCTGGTTGATCTATGCAATTTGAGCATTAGGTGGGTGAGATAACCAGACCTTAAACTGTGTGTTAGATCTTACCAGTAAATTTGGATCAGCCATCCAACCATTTATTGTTCTATGATTGCCCATAACAGAGGGTTTGTAAAATGTTGCTGTCTACTAAGCTGGGGTCAATTAAATCATGGTGCACCATAAGCGTAGCGATAGGTTACATTTCCAGTTAAGTAACATCAATGATATGTACTAAAAATTCAGTTCACATGCTGTACTTCTAAAATTTTAAAAAAGCACAAAAGAGTCAGGATGATCAGTTTGATGGGCATATTGCCTGACAAAAAGGGAATTTTATAGCTCTGAATAATGTCAAATTATATTTGCCTGTCATCAAAGGTGGTCCCAGAGAAAGGCATACCAGAATGTGTCAGCACCTCATGCATGAAGACTGCCAGCTACCCAGAATAAAGAGAGAGGATGAAAATTTCTCTAAGAATAGTGCTTTACACCTTTTTTGGTATTTCCATCTGGAAAATCTCAAAACATTTGGCTAATTTAATTATATATCTGTAATTATGCTTTGCACTATGTTCCATAGAGAGAAGGAAATGAACATTTATTGAGCACTTACCTCATGCCAAACATTGTAGTAGCTGTTTGAGTGTAACAGGATGCTAAAATAGAACTTGATGCTGAGGTACCAAGAAACATCCAATTCCAGTTTATGTCATTGTTCAAAAATTCTCACAGGACTCACTGACTCAACTACATCAAAGATATAAAAGGTTGATGCGTATATATTTGAAGAGATTTTCTTTGGAGAGAGCAGTACTGTGTGTCTCCCACCCTGCCCCTACAAGGGAGAGAGGAATAAGAGTACCAGCTCCTACACGTTAATCCATGGGCAGGGGGTGGTGAGGGGGGATGCTGGATTTTGAAGAGACCAATATGAGATCTTAATATAAATTTTGTGAACTTTGGAGGACATAATAGTTTGGTGTTTGAGCCACACCTGAGGAATGTAAATGGACAGAGGCTGGGTGAAACAGAGTAGAGGGCTGGCATAACTTTGGGCATTTCCTGTGGACCAGATGGTTGGAAAGAACCTCCTGGGGGGGAAGAGGATGTGGGCAACTGAGAAGCTGAAGGTGGACCTCCAACATATGCTAAAAAATTATGAAAGAAGTGGAATATCAATGCCCGGGACATGAGCTTTAAGTGAGCTATGGGGTAAATGGCTTCTTCAAATGGTTTCATTTGGATAAAGAGAAAAAGAGATAACATTGTAACTGTGGGAGTGATGGTTCTATTCATGCTCTTGATTGCAGTGATGTTCTCAGGGATATATACCAAAAAATTTAAAAATAAACATTTTAAATATGTGCATCTTATTATGTTAGTTATACCTCAATAAAGCTGATAATGGGGGGAAAAGAATATATTTAAAGGTATATTCAACATCAGTTCCTCTATCACCTTCTTTCCCTACCCTATAATCTCTCCTTCAGATAGCCTTTTCTCTGGGATTGGCAGTCCAATCTGATCTGTGTGTAAGCTCTCTTCTCAACCTTAATATACTCTGGCTCCCTCCAGCTACAGCATCAGTGATACGGCCAGGAACAAATTGAACATTGCTCAGCATGCTGCTCTAAATGCAAAATTAAAAAAAATTAATCAAAATATCTTTACAAAACTTTTCAAGAGCTGTTATGAATTACTATATACATCATAAATTGCTTTTTTTAAGATAAGCAAACTTAGTTAATTAGCAATTCTATGAATTAGCTATTTGGAAAATTGGTTTTCAGAGAATTGTCTTTTGGTAAATTGACATAGAGCTCCCTGCCTGCCATTAATGTCATTCTTTTATCAAGGGAAACTCATTACTAAAAAAGAGTGTTGTTTTTATATAATGTACACTAAGAATCTGTGTGTCTCTTCTAGAAGATAGACTATGAATTTACAAAAGGAGAAGGGAGTATATTATTTTATTTGCAACATTCTCACTTAGATATTATGCTTTCTTGATTTTTAAAGTTTCTGTCTTTAAAGTTGTGGCTAGAGAGCCAAACAAAGTACAGGACCTCATGGTTCAATGCAACGATATTAGAGTTTTGGCCAGAGATAAATGTAAAGACATTGAAATGTCTAAGGAATTATGACCAAAACTGATTGAAAAGATGTAAAGAATGCTGAATTCAAGTACACTTTAAAGAAGTAAACTAGTTGGAAACGGTCTGGGTGGGGTTTTTGGAATTCTATTTATCAAAATCAGGTAATAAACTTTGAATATGATTACAAAAGAATTACAGAGAAGAATAAATTGAATCGAGGGATACACAATATGAAATCTGTCCCATCTAAGGATATGGACTTGGAGTCTCTGTTGACTTGAGGGCCATAGAGAAGGACCAACAGCCTATCAGATTCTGTGGTAGTATTATCTTGCATGAAGTAGTATAGAGATCCTATGTCCTAGTCTCATTTCTGCCTAAAATGTAACTATCTCTTGATCTCCCATATTTTCATCCAGTCACTTCCAGTCTCCCAAGATGGTAAAACAGTGTCCTGTAGTTTGTTCTTGATCATGTGTGGTAGCGTAGAATCATAGATATGTATAGCCTCAGGTCCTATGTTCTTGTCTTGGATCTTTCCCAGATATGAAGCCTCAGCTTGTGTAAGACAGAAAAACTGTTCTTCATCATGGTGAAAGAATTTTCTAATTGCTGGGAATGATTACAGTTTAATGTAGTAATGGTGAAGCAAATCAACGCATACTAGAATATTTTAAATTACGTTTAGAGATAGTATGATAAATGTTTGTTATTTAATATGTCGCTAATGTTCAGGAAAATCTGACATGTTAGTCAAACAAAAATTGAATTACATGATAAAGTATTAGAACTTTTAATAATAACTGTCCACACTGCTATAGACAGTTTGCAAAAGCAAACACAAGTCTTGTTTAACTTTTGACAGGATGGTAGATTAAAGATGAACTAAGCTATGCTATTGCTTTATCCTTCTGCCAAGAAATTTCTGGGTAACAACAGCTAACAACATAGTGAATCTAATTGAAGAAATAGTTATAGATTGGGTAAATATCACACAATTACCATTGACAATGGAATAATTCACTGAAGCAATTTGGCAATCACAAGCATAAGATGTTTTATTCTTACCCTTCAACAAGGTGTTCAGAAAGAAATTACAACACAGTCTAGCATAACAGAATCACAGACTGACCCAAAAAGATAGTGGGCCACTGTTACCAGCCATTTGATTTGATAAGTACCTTGTGATACAAAAAAAAATATTGAAATAAAATGAAATCCCAGCTAGCGTAAGTTAAAAGTTTCTTCCAAGAACAACAACAACAACAACAAAAACCTGAGTTTGTAATTAGGAATCATAACAGTTGCTTAAACAAAGTAGTTTTCTGGATCCTATTGCAAAGTAGTCAACTGAAGTGCCTTGAAGGTTCAATATTTTGTGAATTATGTGGTATAAAGCCTTCTATCACTCAACCATCACTATGATTTTGACACTTGTGTGCATGCAAAGAAAGCAGATATAGATGAAAAGCCAGAAGCAATTTAGTTATCTTGAAATTCAATTACACATCTCCACTCCTATATTAATAGATCAAAGGAAAAAAATCCCAAGAAATTGGGAAAATAGTGATTGCAAAAGTATTAGAAATAAAATTATAAATGAGAAGAACAAATTAAGTCTACTGAAAATATTCAGAACATATCTTAAAGCAGTACATAAAATTTCAACTGGAGATTGCTTCAAAAGGCCATCTTAAAAACTTGTGAACAGCAAAGGAAACCATCAACAAAATAAAATATCCCACTTAAGGGAAGAAGATATTTACAAATCATATAAGCAATAAAGGATTAATATCCAAAGTATATAAAGAATTCATACAACTCAACAGCAAATCATCATCATCATCATCATCATCATCCTATTAAAAATTGGGTAGAGGACCTGAACTGACATTTTTCCAAAGAGGACATGTGGATGTCTAAGAGCCCCATGAAAAGATATTCAACATCATCAGGAAAATACAAATCAAAACCACAACGAGATATTACCTCACTCCAGTCAGAATAGCTAGTATCAATGAGACAAGAAATAATAAGTGTTGGAAAGACTATGGAGGAAAGGAAACCCTTACACACTGTTATTGAGAATGTAAATTGGTAAGTCACTATGGAAAACAGTATGGAGGGTTCTCAAAATATTAAAAATAGAAATACCATCTTATCTATTAATTCCATTTCTGAGTATTTATCCAAAGAAAGCAAAAACATTAATTCAAAAAGATATATGCCTCTCTATATTTATTACAGTATTATCTACAATAGCCAAGATATGGAAGCAACCTACATGTCCATTGATATGAATAGATAAAGAAGATGTGAGACATATATATATATATATATATATGAATATTACTTAGCCATAAAGAAAAATGAAATATTTCCATTTGTGACAACATGGATGGTCCTAGAGGGTATCATACTAAGTGAAATAAATCAGACAGAGAAAGACAAATACCACTTATTAAAAAACAAAATGTACACAAACAAAACACAAACAAAAAAAAGCATAAATAGACTCAAATACAGAGAATAAACTGCTGGTTGTTATAGAGGAGAAGGGCAGGTGGATGGGCAAGATAGGTGAAAGGGATTAAGAGGCACAAACTTCCAGTTATAAAATCCCTAAGTCACTGTATGAAAAGTATACCATGGGGGAATATAGCCAATAAGATTGTAATAATGTATGGTGACATATGGTAACTATACTCATGGTGAGCATTGCATAGTGTACAGAACTGTTGATAAACTATGCTGTACACCTGATACTAATAATAGTGTATGTCAACTATAATGTAAAAAAAAAATACAGTATTATAATCATCGGCCAAATCTCCAAATTCAGGAGATAATTTAAAAAGTAAATTTTCATCTTAGTAACTATTAGGAAGATAGAAAATCTTTCTAACATGAGCTTGCCAAAAAAATATTTTGTTTTTCCATTGACCTGAATTAATAGCAGGTACATATATAGTGTCACAAATGAGGCTAATCTAAGAGCTAACATATCCAAGAATGGATTGTTCTTATAATGTCAGACTTTTAAATTTAACTACCAACATTTTTTCTTACTATTTAGAATGTTTATTTATACTTATTAAAATCAGTTTTAGAGAAATTTATACATGATTTTATAACAATCACACCTATGTATACAAAAAAGGAAAATATAAGCAAAATAAATTGTCACTCATGACTTTGGGTCCAATTCTTTTAAATCACATTTTTGTCCACATTTTTCCAGTGTCATTTCCTGTGCCATCAAAAGTATATATAATGCAGCATTTCTTAAAAGAATGTTTAATGATGCTCTTCAGTTTAGTCAGCGGGAAGTTTCTGACAATTTGGTGTTTGATGCCTTAGTGACAGCCCTGATCCATCCATCATCTTGTTGCTTTGAATTTTCTGTCTCTACTCCAAGGATTTGGAGACCTCTCCGGCTGCCATTCCACTACTTAGAAAGTGAGAGGCACCTATATTTCTAACAAATATAATGCTCCCTTCATCTTCTTGTGGGTATGAACCAACAATGTTATAAATAATAAGTTATAAAAATTTTTGAATTTTTTCAATTTATCCTTATTCTAAAAGTCAGTTTTATAATGTCAACACTGACTTAAGCCTTGATTTTAGCCAGATATTCATTTTAACCCCTGACCACTTGGCAAAATTTGGGGACAGCTCTACCTTTTATGCCTCTTGTTTTCCATCTCAGCATTCATTTTTCCCACTCTCTTCTCATTATTCCTAAAAAAACATATCCTTAGGTTGAGGTCTTTCTCCTCTCACATGCTTCTCATAAGACTCAGAAGAGGCAATTCCTACCCCTAGCTTCGAGGATATACCTGATAGGTCTGAGAGAAATCTCATCCTCTCATCCTCTTTGCCAGTGATGGATTCAGAAATTAACATATTACCTAATTCTAGCCAATAAGATGTGAGGGAGGATTTACTGAAGGTTTGTCACCATACATTATTACAATATTATTGGCTATATTCCTCCGTGGTGATTTTTTTTCCTTCTGTTTTAAAAGAAAGCCAATGGAAGTCTTTCTCTCTGCTACTAGATGCAAAAAGGAAAGTAGACCCAACTGCTACCAGCCACCATCCCACTGGCATGAAAGAAACTTGACTTAAGATGAAATGAAAGTGGTTGATAAATAAATAGTTCAGCAGAAGAGAATGGCTGAAATGCCAAATGACACCATTCAGCCATTGGGTGAACCAACTCAGAAATCTGCCCTATCATTGCTCTTTCATTCACGTGAGCTAATATACTTCCTTAAACAATACACATATTAAGATATTTGTGGCTAAACATATTCTGCTTGATATAAACCCATTATTTTTGGTTGGTCAGAATAAAATTTTGAACTGAGTCCCATAAGTCATTCTTATATATTAAAACATTTGAAATTATCAGCAAGACAAATCAAAAATGTATCTAATGCTTTCTCTGGTTTTAGCAAAATGGGATCTAGCAGACATCTGGTTTGCTGGAATCTGCCATCAGTGTTTAATCTTGGTTTCACTAATTAGATGACCTGATTCATAGAGCAAATTAGTCACTAAGTCAGGGTGATAGGCTTGGCCTAAACATGCTTTGAGTTTGAAAAGTTTACTTTATCTTTACCTTGGTGAAACCATTGTTTGCACTATGGTGCAAGTTATTGTGGCTCTGATTCCAGTGATGTCTTTGTGTAGCTTAAATAGTTGTATGAGGTGATGCTGACTTATCTACTTTCAGATCCAAAAACATTATGTCTTTTCTTATAATACATGCAAAATCAGCTTTTTCTTTCTGATTCAATTTGAAGCAAACATATGATTGAAAGAATTTGGAGTTCTTTTGTTTCTTTTCCTATGTGCCCCCCCCCCCCCTAGTTTATTTCATAAAGCAAATAGTTACTGATTTTCTGCTGTGTCAAACATTCAGCGGGTGAAGGAAATTCAATATGAATATGACCCATAACCAGCCTTCAAAACTGGTGCCTAGAGGAAAGTCAGACATGCGATGTGAAAGTATAGTGAAGGGGTATAAGCCACATGCTGCAGAGGAGAGAGCAAGTAATTCCTCCTGATTTCATGTGATACATGAGAGTCCATAAGTCCCTTCATTCCTGCTTTAAAATTTTTTTTAAAGATTTTATTTATTCGTGAGAGACACAGGGAAAGAGACAGAGAGACAGAGACACAGGTGAAGACAGCACTAAACCGCTGAGCCACCCGGGCTACCCAAGATTTTTTTTTTTCTGACTGAGGTTTTACTTAAATACTGTCCATCTTCCCACATATCCATTAAACTGAGCTTGATGTCTTTTAAACAGTATCAAAAATAGGGGTACCTGAGTGGCTCAGTCGGTTTAGTGTCTGACTCTTGATCTCAGGACCCTGAGATCTAGGCTGCATTGGACTCTGAGCTGGGCAGGAAACCTGCTTAAGATTCTCTCTCTCCCTTTCCCTTGCCCCACCCCCTCAGCGCTCTCTCTCTCTCTCTCTCTCTCCCTGTCTCTCTCTCTCTCTCTTAGAAAAAAAAAAAAAAAGAAAGAAGAAAAGACTCCAGCAAAAATAACATGAACACTTAAGGATTGCAGTTGTATCTTGAAAAAGAACTTCCTTGCTCCCTTTGGCCTTCTTCCAGAAGGTGGGGGTTGTAGGGGTTTGTAAGACAATAGAAAGTGGTCTGAGAACTGTGAAACTATGAACCCTTTGTATTTCCTGGACCAATCTCATAGAAATGTCCCTCTCTGCTTTATGGACATGCCCATGTTCTGTCCCTTTTTTCTTACTGAAGATGAAAACTAGGAGAAGCCAGTCCATCCTCTCTCTTAACACAGGTAAAACCAGTGTCTGATTTTCTTCTCTGTTTTCAGAGATTCAGCCACTGAAATAACAAAGATACAGCATCCCACTTTCTGCTCTATATAGAAGTGCATGAAGGTAAGTTACTTTTCCTGGTAAAATCTTATTCTGATACTCTTAATGGCATGATGACTCTTATTTTAAAAAGGACCATATATCTTGTCCCAGTAAATGGCCTGGCCTCCAGAGTCCTTTGAGCTTTAACATTAACTCATTTTTACTAGCTTTTTTAAAATGAGCTCTGTGCTTTGGGATGTTGCTTCACTTTCTATGACATGTACCTGTCCTTAATTGCACTAACATTTTTCTAGCTGCCTTACCCAGGAATGACCAATCTCTCCAATACATGAGCTTTGCTAGCCAGTAGTGTTGGTGCCTACCTCACACAATGGGATCCTTTCCTTACTCTGAAAAGGTGTGATGGTCTGGTGGTCAGGCATAAGCGAGCATATACTAAGCAGGAAGAAGTGACCATGGGTTGCAAATTGCTCTAGTGGATATAGAAGACCAGATGAAGGGATCTGGATGCTGGAGAAGGTATCATCGTTTCTGATCTCCGAGACAAAGATGACCCTCTGAACTGATAAATCATGAATTCCCTAACTGCATAGAGGAAGATAGAAGAAAAAAAAAAAGAACACAACTAACATTAATGAATTTTGTACCATGTGACAAGCACAGTGTTAGCTATTTTCAGGCATCTATTAATCTCCAAGAGCTCCAATGGCACTAAAATTCCTCCTAGCTAGTGACTGGCAGAGCTGGGAATTAACCCAGAACCATATAAACTTACCTATAAATTGGCCTTCTTAAAGCACTCCTCTCTGTTTATCCTTTCCTTGAACCTCAGGCAGCCATGTTTATCCAGACCTTGCAAGTGTAAAATTGATGACATAATCATGTGATGGTGTCTATGGGACTATTACAGGAGGATTAGGCTATTATCAACAAATCGAGGACTAGTATTGTTTTATCAGCATGAGAGTGTTTTCAATTAATTTGTAATTAAATAAAGGAAGCAATTTACTGGGTCTTGGAGAAGTCAGAGCTGGGGAAGGCTTATCTCATCAGTCTCAGCTGTGCATTCCTCCTGCACCGCCTCATTGTTTAGATCACAGCAGTGATACATGATCTGACCTATAGGAGTAATTCAATAAAACATCAATATTTTCCTTCCTCTTTAACCCATGGTGCTGCGGCGACTGGAGAAATCTGCCTGGAATGGACTCCACCATCAGCCCATCAAGAACTATACCTTTGTCCTTACTGTTCTCTCAGCTATTCCTGCCAAACAGCTTGACCATGTTGGAAATGACTAAACTAGTTTTGTCTAGATGGGAGACAAGGGGACTTCATGGGTTCAAAAGTATTTTAAATGTCTTCACATCTACATTTTCTGGGTACTGTGTTTGACCTCTTTACAACCATGGTCTGATATAATCCCCTCCCAATCATCTTACAAAGTGGCTACTGGTATCTCCATTTTATTAGATGAGTACATTTAGGTTAGTATGTGGCTGAGCCAGGAACAGTACCTAGTTCTACAGCATTTGCAGGGTCTAGAGCTTTTCTGTCAACACTGCTTAGCCCAGGCTTATGCAAACTGGCTGGTCTTCCCACATTGCCAGAGAATATTGCATTCATTTCTTTATAAGTTTTCTTTTATTCATGATATCTTTCTTAAGGTTTTTATTTAAATTCCAGTTAGTTAACTTACAGTGTAATATTAGTTTCAGATGTGCAATATAATGATTCAACAATTCCATACAATACTCTGTGCTCATCTCAAGTGCCCTCCTTAATCCTCATCACCTATTTCACTCATTCCCCCCACCCCTCTCCCCTCTTATAACCCATCAGTTTGTTCACTATAGTTAAGAGTCATATGGTATTTATCTTTTTCTGACTGACTGACTTTGCTTAGCATCATACTCTCTAACCCCATCCATGTTGTGGCAAATTGGAAGGTTTCATTCTTTTTATGGCTGAGTAATATTCCATTGTATATATACATATACATATACATATACAACCACATCTTCCTTATCCATTCATTGGTTCATGGACACTTGGGCTATTTCCATAATTTGGCTATTAGATACAGATATAGATAATGCTGTTATAAACATAAAGGTGTATATTTTCTTTTGAATTAACATTTTTTATTATTTGGGTGAATACCTAGTAGTGAAATTGCTGGATTGTAGGGCAGTTCTATTTTTAGCTTCTTGAAGAAAGTCCCTACTATTTTCCAGAGTGGCTGCACCAGCTTGCATTCCCACCAATAGTGCAAGACAGTTTCCATTTCTCCACATTCTTGCCAACACTTGTTTCTTGTGTTGATTTTAGCCATTCTGACAGCTATGAGCTGATAAGTCATTGTAGTTTTGATTTGCATTTCCCTATAATAAGTGATGTTGAGAATCTTTTCATGTGCCAGTTGGCTATCTGTATGTCTTCTTTGGAAAAGTCTATTCATGTCTTCTGCCCATTTTTTAATTGGATTATTCATTTTGGGGGTGAGTTTTAGAAGTCCTTTATATGTTTTGGATACTAACCCTTTATCAGATATGTCATTTGCAAATATCTCCTCCCATCCCAAAGGTTGCCTTTTAGTTTTGCTCATTATTTCCTTTGTTATGCAAAAGCTTTTTATTTTGATGTAGTCCCAATAGTTTATTTTTCCTCATTGCCCTTGCCTCAGAAGATACATCTAGAAAGATGTTGCTACAGCTGATGTCAAAGAAGTTATTGCCTGTGTTCTCTTCTAAAATTTTTATGGTTTCAGGATTCACGTTTAGGTCTTTGATTTTGAATTTATTTTTGTGTATGGTATAAGAAAGTGGTTTTCATTCTTCTGCAGGTTACTGTCTAGTTTTCCCAACACCATTTGTTGAAGAGTCTGTCTTTTTCCAATTGGATATTTTTTCTTGCAGATGAAATGATTCTGTATATAGAAAACCCAGAAGACTCTACCAAAAAAAACTGCTAGAACTGATAAACAAATTCAGTAAAGTCGCAGGATATAAAATCAACATACAGGAATCTATTACATCTCTATACACCAATAATGAAGCAGTAGAAAGAGAAAATTAGGGCAACAATCCATTTACAACTGCATCAAAAACAATAAGATTCCTAGGAATAAACCTAATGAAAGAGGTGAAAGAACTGTACTCTGAAAACCATAAAACACTGATGAAAGTAATTGAAGATGACACTAAGAAATGGAAAGACATTCCGTGCTCATGGATTGGAAGAGCAAATATTGTTTAAATGTCTATATTACCCAAAGCTATCTACATTTGATGCAATTTCTATCAAAATACCACCAGCATTTCCACAGGGCTAGAACAAACAATCCTAAAATTTGTATCGAACCACAAAAGACCTGAATAACTAAAGCAACCTTGAAAAAGAAAAGTGAAGCTGGAGACATCACAATTTCAGATTTCAAGTCATATTACAAAGCTGTAGTAAATAAAAGCATGGTACTGGCACAAAAATAGACACATAGATCAATGAAATGGAATAGAAAACCCAGAAATAAACCCACAACTATAAGGTCAACTAATAATCTTCAACAAAGCAGGAAAGAATATCCAGTGGGAAAAAGACTGCCTCTTTACGGTATCTTAATCATCATCCAAGTATCTGTAGGACTTGGCATAGATATTTCAGGAAACATATGCTAAATGACAGTAATAATTGTAACAACAGCAGCTAGAAAAACAAATACAAACCTGACGGCTTACCCAGTTCCAGGGACCCTTCTCAGTGCTTAACTCACTAAAGGCTCATAAAAATGCCATGAGATAGATCCCTATTATTACACTTATGTTATATGTGAAGTAACATAGTGAATTAATTATTATTTATCATTAAATATTTATCTTTTTATTATTAATTAATTGTTCTTTATCTTTTAAATTCTCACTAATAGTTAAGATTTTTTTTTATATTGACACTTAAAGTTCTGGTACTGCTTTTGATATATGAGTTTTTCCCTACACCAGCTGATTCTCCAATACTGGCAGGATATCCTACAATTCAACTCAATTCTGACACTATGTGCCTGGAGGTAGCGTAAATTCCACAGGTTAAGGGCTCAGTTCTACAAGACTGCACCCCCAGACTTATCATCCGTGCTTCTGACCTACCAGTTATAAAGTGAAATTTCCAAGAACCCCTCCTTATGTTTGATTACCAGAGCAACTTACAGAACTCAAAGATACATTTTACTCAGAAGATTACTGGTTTATTATAAAAGGGATATAACTCAGGAAATGGAAAAGATACATAGAACAAAGTGTAAGGGAAGGGCCGTGGACTTCTGTGCTTTCTCTGGGCATCACTCTCCCAGCACCTACATATTCACCAATCCAGAAGCTCTTCCAAACCCTGTCCTTTGCAGTTTTTAGGGAGGCTTCATTACAGAAGCATGATTAATGAAACTTATTGGCTCTTGGTGATAGAACTCCATCTCTAGCTCCTCTCCAGTACCCAGAGGGTGGAGGTGGGGGAGTAGGTGGTGGCAGGGGCGGGGTGTTGGCTCCTGGGACAACCCCCCCCAATACTTAAGTACTTTCCAAAGGTTGTTTCATTAACGTAACAAAAGACACCTTTATTGCTCTCTTCACAGGAAATTCCAAAAGTTTTAGGAGCTCAATGCCTAGAGAAGGGACAAAGATCAAATATGTATTGCTTATTATAAATCACAATATTACAGCACCCTTGCTTGATCTAAATGTCTGGTAGATACATTTACTATGCAAGAAACACTGAAGATGAGAGACTCTTAACTATAGGAAACAAACTGAGGGTTACTGGAGAGGAGGTGGGTGGGGAGGAGGGGGTAATTGGGTGATGGGCATTAAGGAAGCATGTGATGTGATGAGCACTGGATATTATATGAAACTGATGAATTATTGAGCTCCACATTTGAAACTAATGATGTACTATATATTTGCTAATTGAATTTCAAGAAAAAGAAAAAAAGAAAAGAAACGCTAAGAAAAAAGTGTGGAAATCCTACACACACAACTAGGGTGAGAGTGACTACATTACTCATTACTCTGTTGGCTGACTGCCCTTTGCTTGGGTCTTGTTTAGTTGCATGTGCAGATTTTAATGTCTATATTGATCTCACTCAGCTCTCTTCCAGAGTGCTACATAATTTCACTTGTAAAACAATGCGAAGTTGTCATCTTTGGGTACAGCCTTAGAATAACAATGACTTTCAAGGTAGATGCTGGTGCTTCTTAAGCAGATCTGTGTTTTCTGGTTTCCATGGGTTGCCATCCCCCATGGTGGAGAGGAAATGTTTACAAACTGTTTTGCCAAGTTCTATTTCATCATCAATTTTCTTGAGAAACAAATTCAGTTGTAATATTTCACTACACTGGCACTTCCATTTTTTACCTTAACTGCTACTGATGAGTTTACTACAAAATAAGAAAGTAATGCCAAACAATAAAGTAGTTATAGACTTCTGACATACTGTAAATAACAAAACCACTATAACAAAAGAATTCAGACTGTTCTCTCTACTCTATGACAAGACTGTCAGGCTTATATTTCTTGTGCACATTTCAGGTTCACCACTCAGTCATTTCCCATGTTTCTATTGACCTCACTCAATACGACTTTCTGTCACTTTCTAGTAGTCTTGATATCTGTTAAGTCATGGCAAAGGGCACCAAGTTGTATTAACAAACACCTTGCATGCTGTCCTAGGAATAGGGAATGTTAGTTACATTGTACCAAGGAGGCTCAGGGAAAGAGAGTAGGGCATCACTAGTGTCTCTTAGGTTTTAATAAGTATTAAAGTGAGAACTCTGTTTTTTAACTATGTTTCTCACGTACTACTAAATGAGACTAGCCGTGGAAAAATCTAGGAATAAGAAGCAGATGTCTACCAAACTCATCCTAGCTTACTTTAATAAAATAACTATCTGTCATTGAAAACAAAAAATCTGAAATAAATACTAACCCAGACAGGATGCCGGGACAACAGGTGTCAACTGGAACTGTTCTGTGCAAACCAGGTGTATAGTCAGATTCCCTTTCAAATCTCTTTCAATCCCAAGGCGCTTCAATATGATGCTAAATGAGTCAGACAACTGCTAACCTCACTGTAATTTCAAGACCTGATTTCTACAGCAGTTGAGTCCTGAAATGAGGAGTCTTCTTCCTCATTTATTGTTAACTTTCATTTGTTCTTTCAATATTTATTAAGCACCTGATAAATAAGAGATTACTGAGCTAATTCCTTGCCTTCAAGGAACTCACAGCACAGTAGGAGAATCAGAGAAAAAAGCCAACAGTTAGAGTGCTACTCATTGTTCTGCTCTGTCACCATTTATTAGTAGGTTATTCTCTCTCTCTCTGTACACACAGACACACACACACACACACACACACACACACACACACACTGGCAGAGTCTTTGTCTGCCTCTTTACTTCTGATGTATGCAGGACCCAGCCTAGTCCCCGGTGTCCATTTAGAATTGAATGAAGTGCTGCATTAGCGGTAAACCTGGGTGACTTGGTATCACAGATGATAGGCATAAATGAGATAGGAGATCGAAGATGGCTACTCAAGTAAGGAACAAATGAACTGAACTCAAAGAGCAAGGAGGGGGATCCCTGGGTAGCAGCAGTTTAGTGCCTGCCTTTGGCCCAGGGCACGATCCTGGAGACCCGGAATCTAATCCCACGTCGGGCTCCCTGCATGGAGCCTGCTTCTCCCTCTGCCTATGTCTCTGCCTCTCTCTCTTTCTCACTGTGTGCCTATCATAAAAAAAAAAAAAAAAAAAAAAAAAAAGAGCAAGGAGGATTCAGCAAGTTGGGAAGGGCAGGGAAACACCTTCCACACAGGGAGAATGATGTGTGAATGCACAGACAAAAGAAATAGCAGATGCTTGGGGAAGTTATTCTGAATGATGTGGCAACAAGGGGGATGCCTGGCAGGAAATGAGGCTATAGGTGGGGCTGGCTAAAGTTTGGGAAACTGGATTGACCTAAATCATGAGGAAATCACAGTTACTGTGGGATACCACTCAGATTTAAATTGCTTTTCTGATGATCCGAAGCTCCAGTTACACCCAAGACTCCCTGGTCCTGAAGAACACTGATGTAATTAAGAGAGGAATCCAGAATCAACTTGGCTATTAACTTTTGGGGAAAAAAAAGGATCACCCCCTTCTCAAGTTCAATGGTAGCAGACCTATTATTACAGGAGTCCAAAGGCTCATTCATCTCAGCACTGCTGTTACATTTGGGTCAGCAATACGGAAGGGCCTGTTTTCAAGCACTCAGCTTTTATCTATAAAAATGTGAATAATTGAAGGGATTAACTACTTAAAATCAAAAAGTAACAAAAATGGGTCTGAACTCTACATTTTCTTTTACAACATATTCCCTACAAATTGCCTTGACTTTCCAGTTTACTTTGGGATTATCTGTCCCTCCCAAGGAAGAAAGTTCGGCAGGCTGGGAATATCACCAGCTTCATTGGTGATTACAAGCAGTGGGAATTTCTTACAACTTTGTATGAATGAGTATATCAGTGTGGAAGAGATGGGGAGGAGGTAACATAAAGCAGGGACTGAGAATGCCTGTCTTTTTGACAGTAGATTTTGTCCACACTTCTGAAATATTTAGCATTTTTTCCTGATGTTATCTCTTGCTGAGAATATTATGGCAGTTCCCTTGTTAGAATTTCCATCTCTGGTATCTAACCATAGTGAGGGAGTCAATTCCCATAAATTACAATCTCACTATTAATACCACATCTGCCTCATCAGCCTCATCTCCCACTACCTCTGACCCTCTCTCAACTTTCCCCCAGCCAGACTGACCTAATTATCGTTCTCCAAACATGCCCTGCACTTAATCATTTCCATATCTTTACTCTTACAGTTCTCTCTGCCTGCAGCGCCCACTTCAGGACATAGTTCAAAGCCCAGTCTTTGAAAGTGTCTCTAATCTTTTAGCTAAGAGGAACTCTTCCCTCTTCTTAACTCCCATTGCAGTTTACCTATGCTTCCTTTTGGTGCTTAACACTTTTCACCTTATGTTAGGGCTATTTTTATACCAGGCTTATTTTGTTGACCTTTCCTTGAAGTCTGTGCCTCACCCATGTTTGTATTCCTTAGACTTCTATCACAAGGCCTGACTCATGGTGGGAAGCCAATGAATGAATGAATGAACCCACAGTGTGTGGGGACCTTCCTCTGACAAAGAGGTGTATAAAGCTGATGGCATTTCTGAGCAGAGACAGTTGAACTACAGTGCCTTTCTCTCTCCCCAGCTGCTGGCTTATGGGGTACTAAAGTCCCCAGCTGCAGACAGCTGTACCAGTTGGGACCAGCTGAGCCTCTAGCTGCATCCACAGAATGAAAACACGCCTACAGGGGAAGACTTGTTTTACTGATGACTAAGTTTGTCTAAGTAGTTGTGTCCCTGGGAAGTCTATCCACATTTCTCAGGCCTCTTTCAGGGTGGGCTTCTGGGCATTAGTACCACTTGTTAGCTACAGTCTGCGTAAGTGCTTTGGTCTTATTTCTTTGTTCCCTCAAAGGGAAGTCCTGCATTTCTAGCCACTTGGATTTTTTGGATTCTCTGCAGATAGTGGCTGGTGTTGTGATGAGCATAGTAGCAACACCTGTTATAGCAAGGACTATTATTTACTTAACCTCTGCCCTTTTCTAAAAGGACTGTAGGAAGATTACAAAAAGACACATAGCACACATTTTTAAGGTGAAAAAAAGTAATATAAAGGATGAATAGACATAGAACAATTAAAATGATTAATGATTAATATAGAAAATGATTGATATGGAACATAAAGGCCATAAGACCGTGTTTGTGTATTACAAGTATACGGCAAATCGGACTCTAAGCTTCCTAGAAACCAGAAAAAAAAAAAAGATAATCACAATGTCTGTAAGATAAGAACAAACTCCTCTCTTCCTATGCCCTTAGAAATGTTATTCTGTGCATTCCATGGAGAAGCGTCCATGATGCAGTGATACAGGCAACAATGTCATTAAGAACATTGAAACAGGGACACCTGGGTGGCTCAGCGTGTAAGCACCTGCCTTTGGCCAGGGTGTGATACTGGAGTCCCGGGATCGAGTCCCACGTCAGGCTCCCTACATGGAGCCTGCTTTTCCCTCTGCCTGTGTCTCTGCCTCTCTCTGTGTGTCTCTCATGAATAAATAAAATCTTCAAAAAGAAAGGAAAGGAACATTGAAACACAGTAGCAGAGTCTGGGCCTGACATAAACCTGATGATAGCCAGAATATCCTCATGAAAAAGAGCTGCGATAGAGACCAGTGGTTTTCTTCTGCTCTTTACAATTTCAATCCAACAAATATTGTTAGAGCTGCTGCTCAGTATCATCCAGGAGCCAGACAACAGCAGAATACACTGAAACCTAGCAAGGCTAGGTCACTGTCCAACTGATACCAAAAGAGGAGGGAAGCTCAGTCAAAAACTTTATAAATATCATCGAAACCAGAAAGTCAGTGAAATCCAAATGTAAAACTTGAACAGGTGAGGGGCTAGGTCTTAATAATAGTTGATCCTTAAGCTCTTACAGTCAGGGCAGCCATCACTTTGGTTAGTGACTAGTCCTTTAAAGTTACCCTGGGAACCCAAAACTACCACCTCAACAAAGTACTCTGGCTTTTTCTCCAGACAGAGGTATATTCTTGTCACATAGAGAAAAAGGGGTACCATGTTGGTGTAGTGGAAATAAACTGGCGATGGTTGTTACCCTTTGAGCCATATGTAGTAGTCTCCAAATGGTAGAATCTGGAATAAATTAGGGAAGGCTCTTATTAAAGAAAATTATTTTATGAATTACCTTCCCACAGAGAAATGACAGTTCTCTTTAATTATTATGAAAGTGGAGACCACCATGTGGGGGAGAAAATGTCATTATTTGAGTATTTAATATGTGCTAACACCTATATAAAGGGTATATTGCATAATCTAAGAAATGCATAATTCTAGACAGTAGGACTAGAACCATAAGTGGCAAGAAGTAGGTCTGGGAAAGTATAAGGAGTATTTAAAAAAAATAATTTAAGCTGCAAAAGGGCTGCTTTAGAAAGAGGGGATATCTGAGCAGAGGCTATTCAACCTTTTGCCAGGAAATTATGTATCAGTAAAAAATAAACCTGGATATAATTTTAAGGGATTCTTTTCAGTGATTCTATGAAAAGTCGGATGCTACTACCCAGTTATCAAAAGGAAATTTGTTTCCATTTGTATTTCCTATTCTTTATTTGGAATGGGCTTGTGCTAATCCAGTCATTCTCCCTTACTCTGACTTTTGAAGCCTGATGGACCCTAAGGCATGAAAACAAAAGCTGGAGTCCAAAGGACAGGACAAAAACAACTGGTCCATGTATAGATAGAATCCATATCTATCAAAGGTAGACAGGCAAAGGCAGTCTCTTTGTATAGCAATAAAATCATTATTATTCAACAAACATTTAGTGAGCTCTTATGTTGTGTATAAGCTGAGAAGAGGAGGGTAATGGTAAACAAAAGAATGGGAGGGTATAAGTGCTATAAACCTCACAGTCCAGCAGAGGCAATGAGTAAACTCAGCCAGAGCCATTGGGGTCATTCAGCTGTGTAGAGTAAGGCTTTGACTTGACACAGCCTTCCTTCCCATGGCTTTCTCAGAAACTCACCTGATGCTCTACACCCAAGAATCTCATTCTTGTTGGCAAAGCCCAACCCCATGTTTGAGGAGAAAGAGGAAACAGAAAACATGGCAGCCTTGGCATGGCGTTTGTGGTGGGACAGAGTGAAGGAGAAAGAGTGATAAGAAATGAGGTCAGAGAGATGGCTGGAGTCAGATCTCAGGGGCGTTGGAGATAATTATTAAGACCTTCCCTATAAGTGAAGTGAAAGCCATTGGAGAGTTTTGAGCAGAGGAGAAATACTAGATTTTATTACCAAAGGATGCCTCTGTGGCATCTGAGGCTACTGTTTTGAGTAGTCATTATAGGAAGATAAAAGAAGGAGCAGTGAGGGTGGTTGAGTGATTTGTGATAACTTAGGTAAGACTCAGAGAGATGTTAGGGTGGCCATGGCCAAAAAAAGTGAGAAGGAAGAGCACACAAGATTAGAGCATGGAAATGATCATAACAAGGCTTCAAGAAAATTGATCTGGCAGTAGGGACGAGAGGAGGGAATGTATTGATAGTAGGAAGAAAAATGGAAGTCCTGGGACAGTATTCTTGAAGGTGAGCCATAGACTGCCTGCATTTGAATTATTAGCAGAGCCTGTTAAAATACAGATTCCTGAGCCTCTGACCAAATCTATAGAATTAGAATCTTGCAGGAGCCACTGTGAGGGCCTCACTAGGTTATTCTGAACCCCAAAGTTTAGGAACCACAAAGGACTGAAGTTCTTAAAAATTGAAAATCAACAATGTCTATAGATGTAAATTTCAAGTTCAAAGAGAATAGACAGATGAATAGCAAATATTTTTTTCCTCTCTGAAATAACATTTTAACAGTAGTGTGCTAGAAGCTACAGTTTTTTGTACATACAAAATGTGCTAGACACAGTCCTAAATAATTTATTCGTGTATCATGGAAAAAATATCTTTGACTAGGAAATGTTTTGCTAGTGACAAACCCACCCACTGCCAGCCCCCTATCTGAGACAAGGGAACCCTGGAAGAATTCTTAACTTGATGAGTGGAGCCATGCATATAGAGTTGCTCATCAGAAGCTGAGCAGTTGTGACAAGGACAAGCCTCTATGTAAGAAAAGGATGGAGAGGGGCACCTGAGTGGCTCAGTTGGTTAAGTATCTGACTCTTGGTTTTGGCTCAGATCATGATCACCGGGTCATGAGACAGAGCCTGCATGGAACCCCGAATTGAGCCCACATCTGGCTCTGCATTCAACATGGAGTCTGCTTGAGATCCTCTCTCCCTCTCTTTATGTCCCTCCTCTCTCAAATAAATAAATAAATAAAAATCTTAAAAAAAAAAAAAAAGATGGAGAGAAACCCTAGGAGGGCAGGGCATGTGGTGCCCAGAGGAAAGGAAGATGAAAGGGCTGGTCTTGAGCAGGAGATCTGGAGAGACAAGAAAGATAAAGTGGCAAAGGCCCATAAAGGGACTCTTGGGGATGGGCAGAGACGTTGAAATAGGATTTTTCAAAGTTTTTTCAAGTAATCTGTGATGTTTACCCTCTTCCAACCACCTCTCCTATTAAGTCTTTACCTCTACAACCTATCAGATCTGTTATAGGGATGCAATGATGTGCTGGATCATGTAGTGAGGGGGGCACAGAGACTGGTCACTTCTGGTTTGCACTGCCATCAACTCATTCAAGCTAACAACAACTTCACGGGCCTTGCCAACTTTGCCACCCAAGGCCATCCTGCTTGCCTCCACTCTCTCTTCTGTGTGAACCCCTGTGGCTTTTATAGAATCTGTGTGGTAATTTTATTTATTGCCTCGGCGTTTTCTAGGCAGAAAATCTGGAATTAGAGTGACCTCTCGCCCACAGCAGCTGCTGATTTATCACAGAATCTGTTAGAGTCTTGTCCAGATGTTCCTGACATGAAGTTATTTAATTTGAAATTGGCTCAGCTGGAAAATTAGGTTAAGGGTTTTTATAGTCACAATACAAGGCAGAAACTTTACCCTTCCTTTATAAACCCAAGGTGCTAGTGGTACAAACCACATTTCAAAGAGTTTAAAATTCTGGACCAGGCAAGTTACGTTGTGTCTGGAGAAAGACAAAAGGTGGGAGAAAAATTCAGTTGTTCTTACCAGGGAACTTACCTCTGGGACCTCAAGAATGGCTGCCAGAAGCTATAAAGAGACTACAGATGTGTGGGAGTCTCAGCAGAGCCCAGGTCAGAAAAGGGGGCAATCTCCTGGCACAAAGAGGGAGCATGTTCTTTTGCTCCTCACCTCTGCCCTAAACACCAAAATCGCTGCTGTTGATTAACTGCCTGCTAGGTCAAACTTTCCATCATTAGGTGGTCCAGGGAACCTGTCAGAGTCCCTGACCTATTTAGAGCTGTGTAAAAGTTTCAAAGCCCTCACCTTGTCCTGGAGCCCTGCCAGGAGAAGGTGGGTGGCAGTTGCTGCTGCTGTGAGAAGCAGTTTGCTGTGTTAGAAGAAGGCATTACTCCAGTTTCTATTCATTGTCAGAAAATCAGGCCTCTGAGGTGAGGATGACTCAGAGGTGAAGCAGAACCCAGGGTAGAAGCCATCTTGATCTGGCCTACCTTGATGGCATACAGCTAGACCCCAGGCAGAATCAGAGGCTAGGGGAGGGAAGCCCTAAGGAAGCACAGCCTTCCTTGAATCTAGTGCTTTAGGAGAAACAAACAACCTGGAACACTTTTGTGGAAGAATCTCAGACCTTATGATGGGAAGGAAGAAGTGGCTAGAGAAGAGAAGTCTTGGCTGAAATTTCAGGACAAGTGGGTGATGAGGGGTAAAGGATGTGACAAATTATTTCAAATACCAGAAGTCAGCCTGACTTGTCCTGTGGGGCCAGGCGGAAGTCAGGGTTCAGCCAATGGAAACCACAGAGATGTAGATTCTTAGGTAAATTTTAAAAAGAATAAGGTTATTCCCTGTCTCCAGGACTGCTTGGATAACCACTCAACAAATATGCCAAATGGGAATCAGGATGAGGATTTTCCTTAAAAGAACTTCCAAGTCTCTCAAATCTGTAATCCTAGACTCAGGTCTACTCTTAAAATATTTTCTATCTTTTATGTGAAACTGCCTACCAAACTCTAGTTATTTGATAAATTAAGATAATGAAACTATTTTCACTGGAATATTGAGAGAATGTAAAAGGCACCATGTGTTCAGTGTTCAGTACTTCAAATCTTTCAGAATGACAATTAGTGTCTAACTGCAGAATATGTGTTTTTCATTTAATCATATTAAGGGATGAGTTAGGCAAATTATGCAAACTGAATGAATTGGATAGTGTGGATATTTTGAAATATTGACTACAATTCTGCAGCCAAGGAAGATTCAAGTTCCTGATTCTTTTTCCCTTGAATTTTTTGCATCTGGATTCATTTATGCTGGGAATGATACCCACTTCCTAACCTACAATTCTTCATAGTAACAAACCCATCACATCCACCCAAGACAAATGACTGCACCCCAACCTTGGTCAGACTAGTGAGTTAGAGGTTCTTTTCACACAGGGGTTGAATCCACCAGAAACAACCATTCTTTATAGAGTGCATATAGTTGAGCTGTGTCTTTATTAATTGAAGCAGTAGGATGAAAATGTTGACTGTAGGGAGAATCATTCATTATCCAGAAGTATCATCCATACTTGCCAAACATCTGGATTTGGTGGAGAAACATCTGAGTGGTTCAACTGAATTTTTCTTTTTCATTTGGATGTTTTGGTGTCCTACAGGCCCAGCCTCAGTCAAGACTTGGAGGAAGAACTTGACAGAAAAAAAAAAAAAAAAAAAACAGACTGACTTAATGCTAACATAACAGTCTAAAAAAAAAAAATGAAGATTTTTTTGCTTATCATTGTGATGATGCGAGAAGACACTTGGAAAAAAAATTCTTCTAAATAAATCAGTGAATAATGACCAGGCAGCAGAAAATAATAACTAAGCTTTTAGACCTCTTACACAACTCAGGCAAATGATTGGTAAATTAGGAAGCCACGAAAATGGTACGATGTAAGATGAGCTATGAATCATTTTGGCAGATATACTTGAAAATCCTGAATGCACCAAGATTAACAGAAAACTAAGCTATGGTGTGGAGCCTGAAAAAGTATATGGAAGAAACCATTTATCTTTTTGAAGGTTAATGAAGACTGGAGAAAAATCCCAGGAATCCAGCTAATAATAAATATCATAATACCGAATGGGGAAAGAAGGAAAGGGATTTCAAACAGTATTCTTCATTAGAACATGGCTCTTTAGCTATTGGGGATAGGTAAGCTCTACCTCATTGCAGGCCTCTTAGGGGCTCATGAGAAGGAAAAGGGAATAAGATGTATATAAGTGAATATATCTCAGGGCAAATGAGACTTTAAAGTCTTGACAGTTAAATTGTCACGACAGTTGTACAGCTCTGCTCAGAGCAAGGAAATCTATATTAACCCTTTCTTCATTTCTCCCCTCTCCTGGTCTTTTCTACACAGCCTCCAGGTTAATGAGGTTCTTATGTGCCCTCTCCAGTCCTGGCCTGGAAGACGGGAACCTTAAGTGTTGGTTTCTTCCATACCCCATCCTTAACTTCTCTGGACCTGTTTCTTCTTCTGTAAAATGGGAGTATTCGGTAATATTAACTTCATGACAGCATCCAACTGCAGAATCTTAAAATCCATAAGAACTAAATAATTATTAGATAAATCAACAGCATTTGGAATGTTTAAATGCATTCACAAAGTGATGTTCCTTGTTCCTTACTAAGCACTAGGATCTGAGTGCCATCCTTAAGACTAGGCACGGGGCTGTGAGGTAATAGGCAAAGAGACATGGGGAGAAGTGAGAGACACAGCGCTCTTTAAAAAAGATTAATGGAGCATGCAAATAGTACCAGGCTAGAAGAAGCAGACTCCAGTGTGGGCAAACAGGGAACACATGAATGATATTAAAAGAATATAGAAGTATGGGTGGAAAAGAATGAAATGGGATTCAACTTGGAAAAATGCAAAGTGATGCATTTGGGAGCAAGTAACCAAAAACATATGGGCTTACAATGTTTTGTGGCAACAGAATTAACTGGAGACATAATCATCATGCCAGTGAATTGAAGATGGATGATCTCTGCACCCCTAAGGGAGTCCACACTTGGAATTCTGAGTTCAAATCTCTCCCTTGGAAAGTAAGAGATGAGAAAGAAAAATGAAGAGGTCAGGAAAGTGCAAAACCAATAATTAGGTAGTTAAAGGTGGTTGATTTGAGGTGAAGTTTTTACAATTTCACAGAATGGGCCAGCTAGTATCAGGCTATCCCAGTTTATCTGTCATGGGATCTGAGACTATTAGAGAAGGCAGTCTTAGAAACCTACCCTTAGAAACCATCCCTCCTCCATTTTGCAAATGAAAAGACTCAAATAGTTCAAAAAAGGGAATAGTTAATTAAAGGGTTGTCTCAATCCATAGAAGTAAATGTGAAACCTCAGGGTCTCTTGGTTATTAAGCCCTTAACTGGGTAATCTAAATTTGGCATCACTTTTCTGTCTTCTTGTCTTTGAACAAAATAATTCATTCTGTCTTTGTTCTGGCACCTTCCCCTCAGGTCCCTCTCCCTGGTCTGACTTTCTCTACTGAGTACCTACTCCCCACTTATATAAGTTTCCACGTGTATAAGTACCCCTTCTTAATCCTACAGGGCAGATCTGAAAGGAAACCACCTCATCCTACAGAAACCTCTCTACTTCAGTCAGAATTATTAGTTTTCCCTCCTGCCTGTTCTCTTGGACGTTTGATTTTTAAACTTTCGCTAGGAGAGTGATCACAATGCATTGCAAGCCTGTGCGCTCACTTCATGCTTTCATTGCACTATCCCTGAACAAGGTCTCCAACATCTCGTGTCTCCATTGTTTATCATAGGCCTGACATAAACAAATATCTTTTCCCTGAATGTTAAGCGAATGAAACGTTCTGTGTTTTCATCGTACTTCCTACACTTTTGTTCCAAGGCAGAGAGATTGGGGGAAGTAATGTCCTTACACTGTCAGTGTTGGTGTTTAAGAACAGCACCACTGGCTCCCCTCACACACTTTCCCCTATATCAGCAGAAGTCCTTTCCAGAAATCAAATCTTAGCAACCCACCCAAAATGTAACTACTCTCTGGCCTGCACAACCAATTGGCCAATTTTATCATTTGGCTCTTACTCAGGTACGTTTTGCATAACACTATGTTTAGCAATATATTTCTTCACTAAAGGAAGATTCTGTGGTGAGAGAAATGAGAAATATTTGGTCAAACAAAAGTAACTTGCATTTTTTTTTACTGTTCTGTGTATCATGCATCTCAAAGTTGGGGATCAGCAAATTTGATTGCAGAATGCTTTTCTCATGTGGCATCTTTAGGAAGGCATCTTTCATGGAAAATACTTTGAGATACATTGAGCTTCCTAGCAGGCGATCATGCCACATTTTCTTGTAGTAATATGAGTAGCCAGTGCTCACTGTGTGTCACTGTGTGTCACTGTTACAACACTTTATATGTATAGACTCATTTAATTCTCACAACTCCGTAAAATATAATTATTACCCCCACTTTACAGATGAGAAAATTGAGGTATAGAGAGGTTAAGAAATTTGCCCATCATCATACAGCTTATAGATGGCAAAAGCAGATTTCAGCCCCAGACCTTCCAATTCCAGTGTGTCCCACTCATCAACCTAAAACCCCATTCCCTATAATAGTCGTCCCATGTGGACCTCTGAGTGCTACAAAAAGAGTCTAACTTCTTACAGAATATGAAGCCTTTATTTGAAAACAACTAACATTCTTTCTGAGCAGTCCCTTCTCTGATTCTTCCAATTCTTCAACTGCATTTCAATGCACTTCAAATGACAAGGTTTAAAGTTCTTTTACCTTCTTGATGGTCGGCCTCTGAACCACCTTGGTGTTTCTATGTTCTCATTAAGTTTAGGTTTTAGAAGTAATCCAGCCAGCCTGATGTGGTTCAACCAACACTGAAAACAGAAAACTATCACCTCTCTAGAGATACATTGGATTTGGGGAGCTTTATTTGTGTGTTTATTTGGGATCCCCATACTGTGCCACTGGCCCATGTTTAGCTATATAATAACTAAATCACTACAAAGCATGGGTTTAAGGAATATTTCATAAGACCCTTTTATAAGTGACAGAAACAATAAGCAAAGACTGTCCTCAACTAAAAATGTCCCCACTTAGGCAAATCTGCAGGTGTCACATAGGACATGTCCTACCTGCCATCTCCACAGTTGTGACCCTTCCTCAACCAGGAGGCGGCTGTAGCCAGCCTTCTTAGGAGGTAATCATGAGGAGGTACCAGGGACAGCCAGGAAGTATGATTTAGTAAGAGAAACTTCTTTTAATGATGTTCCCATTGACTTAGTATTAGCAGCAGTGTGGGAGAGAAGATGAGAGAAAGGAAGAAGTGATTTTGAATTATGAATTAGATTAAACAGATACGTGTGTGCAGCCAAATAGACACTTGAAAACAAAACTCTCACATTCCATTAGAACCACTTAGTGCAGAAGAGCATACCACAAGTACTCTATCACCTGGATACAGTGGTCAGGCCTTCTCTTTAATGGGAATTTCCTCACTTGACAGATGGGGAATGAGTATCTGTTAGCTAACATTTTTCCTCTAATTACTAATTATACCAGAGAAAGGGGCTTTATGGCCAGAGTCCTGGAAATGTGAAATGTGATCAGTAGAGATTTGCAGTAAAGATGGAAGATTGATGTGTGACGTCAGACAGCTGGCTAGGAGGCCCATGGGCCGGGAGGCCAGCAGCTGCTCACAGCGGATTTGAGAGGGCGGGCGGAGGATCCAGGAAAGGGAAGGGTCAGAAAAGGATCTGGGAGAGAAGAGATAAGGAGAATCATGTTAACAATTTCATTCCCCCCCTCCTCCTCTTTCTGTCATTTCAGATGAGAACATATTAACCCTCTGAATTTGAGGCTATAGCCAACAGGTGGCAAGGCCCATCCCTGCACAGAAGGCAGCTGCTGGAAGTGAGAAAGAGTGCCAGGAAGAAGAAGCTTCAGGTGCGAATCTGCACAGAGCAATTAACCTTTACCCTGAAATACACCCCACTCCACTCCCACCATGCACAAAGGAGACCACGACCCTGGGGGTCACACACTTAAAACATTCCCTAGAGCAGTGGTGCTAGATGGATCTTCCAGGGGCCAGCTGCAGTGGAATCTGATGACCTTCTGGTTAAGAATAGAGATTCCTGGACTCCACCCCAGGCCTCTAGAATCTGAAGGTAGGGTAGTTCTGCTCCTTAGTCTCTCTCTTTCAATCAAAATCCTGTTGAATTCTCCTCTGCACATAAATTGTTACCTGAAAATATAACATCAATTTATTTATTTCCTGTCTTCCCTACACTACTGTACATTCCAAAGGAATAGGGACTACCTACTCAGAACAGTACCTAGACACAGAATGTGCTTAATAAATATCTGTTGGATGAATAGGTGGATTGAAGAGAGATAGGCAAGAAAAAAGGAGGCTCAGAATGCTTGTCCTGGTGAATAACTTAGCCACGCTGAGCCCAGTTCCTATGTTCTAGTATCCTCAGGCAGCATGAGTTGGGTGGCAGACAAGAAAGAAGGAGGCTGTTGGGTTAAAAACAACAATGGAAGACTAAGGATCTTATATAAACTTTAAGACCTGGATGCACTCACACAAGAAGTCTCATGTAGGGAAACATGTCACCACTGCCAAACGTGTGGATTCCACCAGCACTTTGGCAAAGAGCATGGATCACCTTTTTGCACCCCCTATCTTAGGAAGGTCTTTAATGAATATCTGTCATTATTCTTAAATTGTCCCTAAAACATCAATATGAGGCCAGCATTGAGAAACTCAGAAATTAAGGCCCTAACAATCATGACAACATGCTGTAGGTCACAAAACAAAAAGGGGGAGAAAAAGGCTGACACCTGGCCATCCTGCCTTATAAGCCAACTGTTTCTCCCAACCCAGCTGCTTTGTATATTTACTCCAATGCTTATTCTTTAAGCTATGGTGGTCTTTGCAACTGACAAGAAGGAGGATTATATCATTTTGAATAACGCATATTGCATTTAATCTACCTATGACTCTTTTTTCTACTTTTAGACAATAAAGTTGTTAATAGGGATGCTACTATCTATGAAGATTACTGTAGTACTCACAAATGCAGCCTAGTAAATGTAACACCTATCTTATTACATAATACTTTCTTAGAAATACATACTATTAAAATCACTTTTTAAAACCCCCACTCTTAGGGATCCCTGGGTGGCTCAGCGGTTTGGCTCCTGCCTTTGGCCCGGAGCGTGATCCTGGAGTCCCAGGATGGAGTCCTGCATCGGGCTCCCTGCATGGAGTCTGCTTCTCCCTCTGCCTGTGTCTCTGCCTCTCTCTCTCTCCCTCTCTCTCTCTCTCTATCATGAATAAATAAATAAAATCTTTTTAAAAATTAAAAAATAAAATAAAATCCCCACTCCCTGGGGCACCTGGGTGGCTCAATGGTTGAACATCTGCCTTTGGCTCAAGGAGTGATCCCGGGGTCCTGAGACTGAGTCCTGCATCAGGTTCCTTGCAGGGAGTCTGCTTGTCCTTCTGCCTATGTCTCTGCCCCTCTCTGTGTGTCTCTTATGAATAAATAAATAAAACCTTTAAAAAAATTAAATAAAATCCTCACTCTCATATGATAAACGTAGTCTCCTGGTTTGAGAGTGAGAATCTTACACACATTTGAAGTCAGAGGATCACAGGCTATTAGATGTAGCTGTGAAGAATCACAGAATCTAAATTCTGCCCTCAGAATAACTTTGAACACCAAGGGAGGGCCTAGCCGGCATTAGCTGATATTTGTCCTTTTTACTATTGACTAATTAGACATGAAATACCTATAACTCTGGGGCTTTGTGCTGCCTTAGAAATGTCTGCATGAATGAAACGTCGGGACACCTGCACCCCGATGTTTCTATCAGCAATGGCCACAATAGCCAAACTGTGGAAGGAGCCTCGGTGTCCATCGAAAGATGAATGGATAAAGAAGCTGTGGTTTATGTATACAATGGAATATTACTCAGCAATTAGAAACGACAAATACCCACCATTTGCTTCAACGTGGATGGAACTGGAGGGTATTATGCTGAGTGAAATAAGTCAATCGGAGAGGGACAAACAGTGTATGTTCTCATTCATTTGGGGAATATGAATAATGGTGAAAGGGAATATAAAGGAAGGGAAAAGAAATGTTGGGAAATATCAGGAAGGGAGACAGAACATAAAGACTCCTAACTCGGGGAAACGAACTAGGGGTGGTGGAAGGGGAGGAGGGCGGGTGTTGGAGGGGAAGGGGTAACGGGCACTGAGGTGGACACTTGACGGGATGAGCACTGGGTGTTTTTCTGTATGTTGGTAAATTGAACACCAATAAAAATTAATTAAAAAAAAAAAAAAAGAAATGTCTGCATGTTCTTTTGCCCTCGATCCTCAGGGTAGGCCTGCCTACCTCTGTATACAGAGGTAATGAATGTGTTGGTGTCTATAAGGTCATGAATACTAGAATTCTAGGAGAATCTTATAAGACTGTTTAGAGCTAACTGAGCAGCTGAGCTCATGTCTCTTAGACAGCTGTGTAAGAAAGGCCTCCCACTGAAATAGTGGAACAAGGAGGACCTGACCCTTGCTCCGTGGAAGGGGATGCTCACTCCTTGGGCACTGCTCTGGTCTCTCCCACAGCAGCTCTGAGAGCCATCATTGCCACAAGCTGTGCAGTCCCAGCATCACTGTGAGCCAGGATGGGATAAAGAGGGCAGCTGTGAGCGGGTCTTCTCCTCTCATTTGCCAAGGGAAAAAAGATTAACAAGCATTCCCTGGCATGGAGTGGAGAAGCCATCAGAAGTTCTAAGACTAATGTGGCATCATTTTTCTGGTAGGGCTCTAGTGCTTTGGCATTCATGGAGGAGTTGGACTACCAAGTCCACCATGTTTTATATATCTGTTTTCAATATATTTCTGAGAGGTAGGTAAAATGAGAGATTATACCTTTTTAGGGATTGAACAACTAGTTTTTTTTTTTCTCCTTCTCCACCCAGAGAATTCTTTCTTCCCCAAAATTCAGCTCATTGCTAACTACCTCTAGGACACTTTGTCAAACTTCCTTCATAGTCAACCGGAAGCAGTGAGTATCCTTCCTGTATGTTCCCACAGCACCCTGGACACTCATCTGTAACAGTCCTATCTGGTGGTGTTCTAATCATTAGCTTTTAAAGTCTATTTCCTCAGTAGACTGTGCTATTTTCAGAACAGGGGGGCAGGGCAGCCTGGGTGGCTCAGCAGTTTAGCGCCGCCTTCAGCCCAGGGCCTGACCCTGGAGACCTGGGATCAAGTCCCACGTCAGGCTTCCTGCATGGAGCCTGCTTCTCCCTCTGCCTGTGTCTCTGCCTCTCTCTCTCTCTCTCTCTCTCTCATGAATAAATAAATAGAATCTTAAAAAAAAAAAATAACAGGGGGGCAAGTTTTCTTTATCTCTATCGATGCTTCCCCTCCCCGTCCACCTACCCTCTACCCATTCTAAATCTGATTTCAAAGACTGGCTCATCAAAGATACCAGAAGAACACAAAAGAAAAAATGAAAGGAGGAAACTTAAGTTGCTTACCCGAAGTCACACAATTCAGCATCAGAGTTCTGACATTTAGTGTACCACTCAATTCTAAACTAGGCTGTCATCATGCTTATTTGATTGTCCACAAAGAGTGACATATTTTTAAAAATGATTTTACTACTAAAGAAAGGAAGAACATATAGCCCAGGCCAGATAATTCTTAAGTATGATTAGACGATGGCTTATGGACTCCATCTATGCTTTAAATCAGGATTATTTTCAGGTCTAATGGAAATTACATGGTGGCTTTGGCTTCACAGGGAAGGAACTTCAAGCTAATCAGCCTTGAGAATGCCACCATCTGAGATGCCAAGGCAAAAACAAAGGAATGCAATCGATTAAGTCTCCCTTCAAGAATGTTCCAAGTCTGTAAGGCTGCTGAGATGAGATGGGACTGGAATCCTACCCACAGGCTTAATTGCTCTGCAAGAAGCCACAGCTGTTGTTGCAGGAAAGAGCAGGGTAAAATTCTGTTTTCTTACTTTCAACTTTCTGTTGACCTTGTTTGAGATTGTTTCTGATCTGCCTGGTGTCCATGCCTAGCTCAAGAGATTCTTTATTTAGTGTCCTGTGTCTTGTCTTTGCTTTTCATTATGTCCCTAGCACTTAATGTAGTGACTGGTACTTGCTCAGTAAATATCTTTTTTATAAATTAATTAAGCCCCCAAAAGAAGAGCTTTAATAGGAAATGGTCATTCTCTGGGACACAAGAGAGATGCCCCTTCACTCTTCCAGCCAACATTTCCCTTCGCCTTTTTGCCAGAATACATGAACATGAGGGAAGAAGTAGTGTGAAAAACATTTTTTATCCAGCCTATGACTATGTCTACTCAAATTCTTCCATGCATTTTCCCTGACCAAATCAACTTTTGGGGGAGCCTGTTTTGTTGTGGGTTTTTTGCTTCTATAACGACAACCAATTCCTGAATAATTAATGACTTGTCACGCATTTACAACCTCTTCTGGCCTTTGAAATAGCTAGAATGACCTATGGACTACCAGAAGAAAAGCATGATTAGACTTTGCCAGAAGTTGGGCCCATGGGGTAAGACCTAGAGAGTTATTGGCTTAAGTGGTGTTAAGCAGTGCCAGTGATTGGAAAATAAAAGGAAATAGAATCCCCTCAGAGAATCAAGAATAGCTAGGCCTCATCCTAAAATAAATAGGCCAAAGAAACATGGGTGGCAACAGCTTAATCCTCAAACCTGTTCTCTCCCTTTTATTTCACTTGTTTCCAAACATTTGTCTCTGCCTTCTTTCTGTAGCCTCAGACTCAAACATGTTTTAAGACTTTATGCAAAGTAGGTTTGTCACTTTCCTTTATCTTTCAAGGAAAAAGGGTTTTTTCATCAATATTAGCTATGAAAAAGCCCAAGGAGTTCTTCCCATGACTATCATCAGTCCTTCTTGTTACTGTCTACCAAATAAAATCCCTTCCAATCCCTTCCCCACTTATTTTTCAAAGTCAAAGCCTTAGGGTTACATGTGTGTTTTTTTGTTGTTGTTGTTGTTTTGGGGGTTTTTTTTGACACTTTACTTACTACAGCCAAGGGGTTGCTTTATTCTGGGAATATTTTGGGTTCTTTCCATGTTCTGTATATTATTTTCCCTTCATTTGTGAACCTTGGATCATTTGAAAGGTACAGTGTCTCAGACTCATTTACACTTAACTCTTAAGTCACTCAATAAGTACAAGTTGATGTCCACCAAGCCATTTTATATATCTTATTAAGAGTGACTGGCCCCAGGCACCTGTGTGGCTCAGTCAGTTAAGTGTCTTCCTTAGGCCTAGGTTATGATCATATAGTCCTGGGATTGAGTCCTGCCTGCTTCTTCCTCTCCCTCTGCCTGCTGCTCCCCTTGCTTATGCTCTCTCTATATCAAATAAACTTTAAAAATTAAAAAAAAAAGTGATTGGCCCTATTGCCAAGAATATGCATACCTGAATACCAGAAGGTCTGATATTCAAAACACAAAATATCTGAAGGGGTTCCAAACTCTGCAAAATTTCTCCCCTGCTCTACTTACTCTTCCCCTCCCCAACACTTGCAGCAATAACTTAAAATTATGAGGCTGTTTATTTTGTGCCACCTACCCCCAAGTTACAATATGGGTGTGATATTTGATCTTTAAAACCACCATTCTGAATCTAGAGCAAAGCCACCACTGTCCATGGGTATCTGCCAGGTGTTCTGAAAAATGCATCTGCTCCTTGCCTAGGGCCAGTTCTTTCACAGTGAGGAGAAAAGTGTTGGTTCCACAAAACAGCCCGGGGAAGTGAAGTTAAAATTGATTGAAGGAAATTACTTCTAAAGCCTTGCTTCTCCACTCCTTTGAAGATAGGAGTAAATTTGCTTTCCTGCATCCAGGTGGTCCTCAGATGTCCTAAGTCAAAAACATAGTAAGAATGAGATTTTCACAACTCTACCCTGACCAGTCTGCAGGGTCTCCATCTCCACGCCACGTGTGTGTGCCACCATCTACCCAGTGGCAATTACAGGACCAAGCAGCAGTGTTGAAGCTCCGTTCCTTTCCCCTGGTTGGAAATAGGCCAAGACTGTGAATGTTAATCACCCAATTCCTGTAAAAGGTACCACGGGGCCTTTAATAAGCACAAATGGCTGGAGTCTCAGTTTTACACTTCATCTGTGAGACTTTGTCAGAGGGAGGTGGCAGTCCTAAATGAATATTTATGCAACGCCTCAAACTAGAAGCAGAAAGAACCTGCAGTTGTTGATCTCAGAGACTAGAAACCTGGTGAAAGACAAGCTTTGAGGAATGGTTTTCCACTGATTCGAGCAGAGCTGGAAAGGCAGTGTGAGGCCAGGCAGAGTTTTGTTTTGTTTTAACAATGGAATACAGTCAAGTCTAAAAATCAAACATTTCAGGGAGCAACATTTTTTTAAGCTTTCATTTATTCATTGGACAGAGAGGGAGAGCACACAGGTAGAGGGGAGGGGCAGAGGGAGAAGCAAACTCCCTGCTGAGCAGGGAGCTGGATGTGGAGGCTCCCCCCCCCAGGACCCTGAGATCATGACCTGAGCCGAAGACAGAAGCTTAACCAACTGAGCCACTCAGGTGTCCCAAAATATTTGTCTTTACATATCTTCTCTGCCCAATTCTGTACTCTATGTTTTCATGCATGCTGCTGCCACCACAGGATTTTGTAGTTTCCATCTGGGCTGCTGATCTCAGGGATATAATCTTTCTTTTCCTTCCTCTTCCTGCCTACCCGGAAAACAGTGATGGCAGCACATGTTTAGGTCTTCTATCTTCTTAAATTACTTTATTATGAATGGGAAAATTGAAGAAGCACAAACTCTACAGGTAAACAGACTGAGGATGAGCTCGAATTGTGTCTTGCTTGGTCGTGTTATCTCTAACAAGTAGCTTCAGCTTCCTGAGCTCAAATATTGGCATCTATAAAGTGTATCTAAGCCATACATTACATAATTATTAGCGGGATTAATTGGCAAAAAGTTAATGATGGGCTTTGTAAAATTATGAAGTTGTATATATTTAGATGTAAGCCATTTATTATTATATTATTATAGCTATTTATGATTACTATTTGTTATGTGAAGACTTCTAAGAGAGTGTATTTTTAAGAAATATATTTCTTTTTTTTCCAAGTTTCTGGTGTTATTATGTTCAAGAAAGAGTTAGGGATTATTATAGTTCCTAAATGCTTAGAGGAACCAGATCAAACCATCTATTTGATCCAATAGAGCATTTAGAGGAAGAGATAGAAAATATTTTTGTATTGTTGGTGAAATGATGGAGAATACATTATTTATGCATTATAATAAAAATGTTAAAAGCTTATTATTCACAAGGAAAAGAGGACTCCAAATTCTAAATTTTTAAAGTGGCAGAAACCCTATAACAATAGAAGACATGCAACCCTAACTCTTTTTCATTTTAAATACAACTTTATTAAAGTATAACTGATACACAAAAAACTGTACTAATTTTGTTTTGGTCTTGATTACATTCACCTGTGCCACTTCCTCTTATTACTACTGCCAATTTCTACTTCTTTTTCCACCTTCTTTTAATTGAAGATCTAATAAAAGCAATCATCTATCTATAAAATATTCCCTATAATCACAGATTCATAGTAAAATAAATTCATAAAGAACTAGAAAGTAGCATAGAAAATTTTGAGCAGCAGGATAAGGCCTAAAAGAAATTACCTGATATATTCCCTTTTCACCATAAACTAAATAAAAGTCTAAATATTTTCAATTGTTTCCTGAATGTCATTAGGCTTAGGCTGATTTCTTTAAGAACATAAGCCTTTAGATTTAAATTCCTTGTCACTGAAGGTGGTCTTAAGTAGGAGTTTTCCTCATAAAGAAGGAGCTGTGTCCCCTTTATATTTCAAAATAATATTTTACCAAAGTTGGGAACTATATCAAAGGCTATTTTTCTAAGCAAAAAAATTCTTGACCATCATTAAGGGAAATGAAATTGTGGGAAAATTTTTTGTTTTTTTAAATAAAATCATCTGAAACATACCAAAATTCTTTATGCACATATCCATATTTTTCTTGTCATCCATTCAACAAATACAAATATAAAAAGAGGATGATGAGCTCTGTGAAAACAGAGCAGAGTTGGGGTGGGGGAGGGGAAGGGTGGAGAGGAAAGAAGAGAATTGGAGACACAGAGTACTGGGAAGATCTCTTCTAAGGAGACAACTGAAGAACAAAGACCTCAAAGACATGAGAGAAAGAGCAATGAAGATAATCCCTGAAAAAGCATGAGAGAGAGAGGAAGTGGCACCTGCAAAGGACCTGTGGCAGGAGGGCATGTTGTTGGAATAGAAGAAGCCTGAGCAAATGGTACAGAGTAGGCAAGAGGAGCATGGAGACAGGGAGGTCAGAGAGGTGTCAGGAGGCCAGATCACACCACCCCTTTGTGTTGTGCTAAAGATTTGGGATTTTCTCTGAGTGAAATGGGATACTAGTTAAGGATTTGTGGACGTTGAGAGAGACATGAACTGACAAGTTTGAAAAGTATCACTGTAGCTGTAGAATTGATTATTTGGGGCAAGGATGGAAGAAGCAAGCTGCTAGAAGGCTACTGCACTAGTCCGGGGACAGAGGATGATGGCTTGGACCAGAAGGGATGCCATGCAGGTGCCAAGGTATAATTGGATTCTAGTTCTATTGAAGGAAGAGCCATCAGGGATTGCTTTGAATTGGACATGAGATTTGATTGAGAGAGAAGAGATAACCTTGACTCCAAAGTTTACCCTGAGAAACTGGAATAATACTTGTGAAATGAGGAAGAACATAGAAGGAGCAAGTTTGGAGGGCAGTTCAAAAGTCAAGGGCTGGATTTTGAGCAAGTCAAGCCCGAAATCTTTATGGATGTGCAAATATAGAAGTTTATAATTCAGGGGAGAATTAGAATTACATCTACAAATTTGGGAATCATCAGCATAGAGATGGCTTTTGAGGTCAAGGGACTATAATGAGATTACCTAAGAGTGAATGTAGTTAGAGAAGTCTAAGGACCAAGCCCTGGAAACTCCACCATTAAAAGAGGTAGCAAAAATTAGAAGAAACAAGCAAAAAACAAAAACAAAACAAAACAGAAAAGGAGTGACTAGAGAGAAACCAGAGTAATCAAACCAAAAAGAGGAAGCCCACAAGCCAAGAGAAGTCTTTCAAAAGAAACCATATCAGATCTACTGATTAAGATGAGCATTGAGAAAAGCCCACTTTTGTGCAGTCACTGCTGAATTTAGAAAAGGTTGTTTTGATGGAGTGGTAGAGCTGAAAGCCCAACTAGAGTTAATTCAGAAGATGCTGAGAAGAGAATCAATGGAGACAGTGAATAAAGACCCTTGTTAAGGAAGAGTTTTCCTGTAAAGGGATCAGAGCTGGAAGGCAGAGTTTTTGTGTTGTTTTAACAATGGAATACAATAGGCATATAGCTTGTTTGTATGCTGATGTCAATAGTTCAGTTGAAAGGAAAATTTAATGATAAAGGAGAAATATGAAAGATTTGAGGAAAGAAGCTCTGTTAGTTTGCTAGGGCTGCCATAACAAAGTGCCCAGATGGGGTGGCTAAAACAACAGAAATTTATTGTGTGTCCTGGATGGAGGATAGAAGTCAGCCTCCAGTCAGGCAAATCAAGGTGTCAGCAGCGCTGTTCCTGCTGGGAGCCTCTCTTCTTGGCTTGTAGATGGCTATCTTCTGCTGCCTTCATGTGATCTTCCCTGTGTGCCTATCTGTGTCCTAATCCTCTCTTCTTATAATCCTCTGTCTTGCTGCAGACACCAGTCATACTGGATTAGAGCCCATCCGTAGTACATCATTTAATCTTAATCGCATCTTTAAAGACCTTATTTCCAAATACAATCACATTCTGAGGTACTCGGGGTTAGGACTTCAACATATGGATTTTGGAAGGGCAGAGTTCATCCCATAAGAGATGCCCTGGGATAGAAGAGAGAGGATAGGCTCAAGTGCATAGGTAGATGGTTTGGGCACATCCATAATAATAGGTCAGAAGGAGGAAAATATGGAAATAGATGCACATAGTTTCCTAGGTTTAGTGTCTTCTTTGTGAAATTAGAAGCCAGTAATAGCCATGAGGAAAGCTAGAGGAGATACTGGAGGTTTCAGTAGAATGGAGAAGAGGTGGCACAGTCATGGGGGAGGGGAGTAGAGTGAATGGTAAAGGGTAATGGACTATATAGACTTGCTGGGCAGCACTGGGGCTCACCTATAGCCGGTGCTCATGCCTTAAATGTGACATCAGCCCATAAGGTCACATGCTTTTTTTCCCAGGTATATCCCGCTTCTGGAGAATGTCATGTTTAATTTAAATTAGAGTCATGATTTTGCTAAGTGAGTATGGTAGAGGGAGAAAGGAACCAGTGAATTGAGTGTGTGTAGAAAGCAGGGATTTTAACGATGAACCACAGAATCCAAGGCAGTAGGAAAAGCAGAGATAAGAAAAGATGACTGACAGTGAAAATGGAGTATAATAGATTGTAGCTTCTGGTGGAGTTGGGAACTGTTGGAGACAGGAGACTAGCTGGAATGAGTTAAATGTATGGAAAGTGCTAGTCACCAGGAGGAATATTTGAAGTGAGACCTGCAGGAGCTACAGTTACTGGTGTTGACCAAGCTGGGGTGGAACTATAAGAATGAGTGGTTTAGTAAAAGTAGGAGGAGTCAAAGAACAGATTGTTCAAAGCACTAGTTGCCCCAAAGGATTTGAAAATGCTGTGAATTATTACAGAAGTAATTTTAAAGAGTGTTGCTACTAAAATGATGTTATGAAATATCATTGATGTATGAACTTTCAGCTTAGAAATGGACATAACAGTGGTGCCTGGGTAGCTCAGTTAGTTAAGTGGCCAACTCTTCATCTCATCTCAGGTCATGATACTAGGGTCCTGAGCCCATTTGGGGCTCCTTGCTTAGCAGGGAGTCTGCTTGAGGATTCTCTCTCTCCCTCACCCTAGGTCCTTCCCCCCACTCACTTTCTCTCTCTCTCTCTCTCTCTCTCTAAAATAAATAAATAAATAAAGTAAATCTTTAAAAAAAATGAAAGAAATGGGCATAATATTTGAGAAAGTAAGCCTCACTTTGCTCAACCTGGGAATCATTTCTAAATCCCTTGGCTGGGGAGACTTTTAAGTCTAGGGGGATCAGCTTCCATCTGAGAAGGGGCAGTCATGAGGTGTACATGTTAAGTATCTTATAATTTATTAAGATGAATTTAAGCTGATCTTCTTCAGCATCTTCCAAGAGAGGTCTCCACTAAGAACTGACCTGCCTATAGGCTTCTTGCTATATGCAATAATGAACATCTTTTTTTTTTCTTTAAGGTAACATCAACCATGTGTTTCCTGCAGTTGAATCCCTTGAGTGGAACCACCACAGCAATGTGTGTGTGTGTATGTATGTGTTTGAGTGTATCCATGTGATACATATGACTAGGACTCAAGGCGCCCTGACGGTACTGGGAACTCATAAATGAGAACATACCTTAATAAGCACTTCTCAGGGAAATAGTGGTAAATGATGATAATTTAACTTTTGCCTCACTTTAAATTATCAGCACAGCACAGTGTTACTTCCATACAGAGCTGGTTTGGTAATGATTACCTACCTTTTTGATATTCCATTTGATGTTTTTCTCCTACAACTGGAAACTGAGGAAAACTTCAATTTTCCTCCAACACTAGAACAGGAGTCTTTTAGTGGCGATCCATCCTGCCAGCCTTCCAGGCATCCTACACTTCTCCCTCCAAAAGGCGAGGGATTCAGTGATTTAGATGCTTATTTTGTGTTCTTGGATTTTCTGCTAAAATATAAATTCATTGAAAGCAAAAGAGACTCAGTGTTGTTGAAACTCCCATAGAGAATGTTTAACAAATATTTCTGCCATTTAATTCACTTTAAAATGTGGTCTATCAATAGAGAATCATTTCTGATCTTGTCTTCCTAAAGAAAGTGCCAATCTATAGAGCTAAAAATGGACCAAACCTCTGGCTCCTATAGATTCTAGAATCTGCTATTGAAAAACAATAGCTATTAAGCATGAATAAACAAATGAATGCATATGCTTTTTATGCCCTCAAACCCTGGGAAACAGAGTCCTATGACATGATGACTCACTGGTGGTTACTTTGTAGACACAGCTCCTTCCTGCATGTCGCTAAAACTCACTAAAAATTTCTAATAGTGTCAGAGCTGAGACTCACAACTATGAGCCTTGATTATTTAGCCACTGATAAAGCCACTAATAAAGATGGCTCATCTCTGCCCTATACCAAGCCTATCCTGAAAGGTGCCATTCAGGTGTCTTTATCAGTAGCTCTTTGTTGGGTGCTGCTGTCTGCCTGAGCAAGGGACAGAAATCCTACCCTCTTCCTCCCAACAATCCCACCCTGTCCCTCATAACAGCTGGTATGGGGCTGCCCCCTGGAGGTCTAAGAAAGCCTATTTCCTTAAAGGCAGGCCAGAGGATCTAACAAGAGGTAGTGCAGATACTGAATCTGAAACAGGTCATCTGACTACCTAATCCAGTCCAGACCCCTCACAAATGAAGATAGTGAGGCCTCGACGTTGCAATGGAATCAACTCGCACAGATGCAATCATTTTCAGAGAGTCTGCCCAGCAATGCCAGGCAGTGGGATCCATAGGAAATTCCTCACCCAGGAACCTAATGCAGTTTGAGATTGGGAAAAAGTGGATTTATGTTTATCTATCAATATTCAAGTGGTTCAGGCAGATTGAGTCTTAATGGCACTTATTGCACATCTACTACAGATAAGACAATGAGCTTGTTATTGTCCATTAGTCATTCACTTTCTGTCCACAATTTCTAACCTGTTAATCCCAATATACCTAAATTCTGGAATAAATGATCTGAAGTAGCTTCTCAATTTTCTGGTGCTATGATAATGATTGTGTTTAAAAGTGGTAATCCTCTGACCTCTCTTTAAGCAGGCAAATGCTGGTGTCACCAAGCAAGTCTATGCTTTTTGTGTCTCTACATAACCAATTTCAATCCATTAGCATTGGTTTCCCTAGACTCTACAAGCTGGGGTCAAACCACGTGTGATCCTCACTGGGCTGGGCACTTGCTGAATATTTAGGAATGAGTGTGTGAGGCTGAGAGAGTAAATGTTGATGCGCATGGACCACTGTGAATTATCTCACTACATTTGAAACTCTGTGCAATTTGGGGGAATTGCATTACAGCCTCCTTCTCTTGATATAGTGAGAAGTCAACTAAATGTATATAAAGAAGTTATCATGATACATTATTAATTAGGGGAAAACATCACAAAGCCATCTGATAATAGTTGAGAAAATAAAATTACATGTCTAAGCCCAGAAAAGCTGGCATGTTGGAATATTAGTGATATTCTCCGGCTGGTAGGATAATGATTGATTTTCATTTTCTCTGAGAAAATCAATTAAGAAAAACAAAAGAAAAAGAAAGTACAACACTTATTGTAATCCTAGGGGGCAGAATCCAGTCTTTCTCAATTGGTGGTTTGAAATCAAAACAAGCATAAAAGTGAGGGAAAAAAAGAGATGGTGGCCTGTAACTGGTGCAACATGAGATTCTTGCTCCCCTACAGAGGAAAAAACATGATTAAAGATTTGTTATCATTTCTAAGTAACAAGAAGTCTCTTGAAGCAGTTTTGAAATAGCTAAAATTCTGTTTTTTAGAATGTAAGTTGCTGGACTCTATTTCATATTGACTAAGCTGAAAGTTGTCCAACCTTCTTTGAATAAAAGATTTAAGGATGAGGGCCATCCTGTTTTCAGAGGGAGATTTCCCTGCTCAGTGGAGCTAAGCGGTATTTTTAAAATATCTGGCTGGATCTTAAAAGTCCTTCGTGACAGGTGATAATTGATTACATATTGAATTTTGCCAGAAACTCTAATGTCATTGGCATATAGAGACACAGCATTACCACAGCATGTATGTGCAGAGGACTGGAACACAAATAGAGGGCTTCATAAATTAAATTTAATGTTTCGTGGCTCTTCTTTAAACAAAGTAGGTGTGGAAATTATTTTAAGTTAAAATTTATTTCTGTGCAAAATAAAAACCAGTCTCTGGGTGTCGATGTGGGGCAAGAAAGCAGAAATTTAAGATTATGTATAGAGCTAATTGAACGTTAAAAGAAAGGAAAGATATTTTTAAATCATAAGGAAAAAGTCAAATACTGAAATTTCAAATATTTTCAAATATGGGCTATGTACAAAATAAGGACAATAATGACAACAATTACACACACACACACACACACACACACTCACACACCACTGAATGGGAAAGTTGTCAGGGGGTGGCTTTTCATTGGATAAATGAATTTGTGTATGTCACTTTAAATATCATCTAGTTGTTTCAATTTTATTGAAAGGTCCAGTTCCTTCAATTACTGCTAATATACTTGAAGAGAGAAGTAACTGAAGATAGATGAGGAAACTCAATGATTACGAGGGAAGTCTCATATTTAAGACATTTGCAATTTGTTTAAAAGTTTTCAATTTAGGGGCACGTGGGTGGCTCAGTTGGTTAAGGGGCTGCATTCAGCTCGGGTCATGATCTCAGGGTCCCTGGGATGGAGGCCTGTACTGGGCATCCTGCTCAGCAGAGGAGTCTATGTCTCCCTCTCCCTTTCTCCCTCCCCATCGTCTGTGCTCTCTCTCGCACGCACTCTCTCCCGCTCTCAAACAAATAATAAAATCTTTAAAACTTTTCAATATAGGGTCCTACCCTCTAGAGCAGAAGTGATAAACCAGCTGACCATGGATCAGATCAGGCCCAGGCTAGCTTTATTTGGCTTACACAATACATTTTTTTTTTTGCTTTGCATTTATCACTTACACATTTATTGGCTTTGCATTTATCACTTTGCATTTATTGGCTTACACAATACACTTTTTTTGCTTTGCATTTATCACTTTGCATTTATTGGCTTACACAATACACTTTTTTTTTACTTTGCATTTATCTTGCAATGGGCATTGTAGCTGTTTCTACTTTTAGGACTTTTTAAATGCCCTTGAAAGGTCATACACTATATCAGCTTATCCACAGGCCAGCTATTGTCATATCCCAGTGAATTCATACATTTATACAGTAACTGTTTGGTTTCTATGTGCATTTTTGTTTTGTTTTATTTTGTTTTCATTTTAATCTGTACCGCAGAGCAGTTTATTCCTTAAACTGCCAGTCTCCATTCATTGGAGGCTGTTAAATGTTTTCAATGGGTCTGGGATCACCATTCTTTCTCACCAGATACAATAAAGGAGAAATTAGGAGTCCAGCACCACTGTAAAGGTAAGCCTATTTTATAAATTTTCCCCTTGTGTACCTACATATATGTGCATGCATATGGGCATGTATGGGTGCATATGCAAACACAGACTCTATGTACAAGTTAAAAATGCATTTCTTAATATAATGATAGTCCCGAAAATCTGGAAAGTCCTGGAAAATCTGGAAAAATTTAGAGGGTATCTCAGAAGGATTCAGATCTTCCATAAGATTATATTCAAATTATACATGTCATAAACATATCTTTTATTCTGTATATTTGTTCTACAAAGGCAGGTTATAGTCATTTCACAAATATATATTTCCTATCATTGTTTGCACTAAGAATTTTTCAAATTCCTCTGCCTTCAAGAAGCTTAGGGTACATTCTCAAAATGTTTGAAGACCCACAAAACCCTTTAGGTCTCTTCCCTTCCCCAGTCTAAGCTCTCCCCACTTCTGCTCACCTTCCCCATCAATTCCTTCTTGATCACCTAGACAAAAAGAAAGAATTCCTTCCTGCCTAGGTGACCCATTTAGCAGTTAGTGTATAGTACTGTGTGATATTTCCTCTATTGCTTTAGTAAATGGCACTGTAATGTTGATGAGCACAAAACAATCCTGAGTATTCACAGTTTTTCCCTCTCTTGCCTTCCAAGCAGGATCCCATGCTGCATTGACCCTTGAGCCTTTATGGTCCAAGCCCAGTCCCAAGCCGAGATGCAGAATTTAAGAAGCAGAGAGAACACTGTAGGTCATGCTATGTAAGAAAGAGTATTGTTATAGCCTGAGATTACAAGCAAAGATCCAGAAAGTGGGAAGAAGAGAATGAGAAAGGGGCCGTTTTTATAGAGAGAAATTTCAGGAAGCTTTCTGAACTTAAAAAATTTTTTATTTTGCTGCTGGTTCAAGAAACATTCAGTAAAAGCTTTTTATTATATTTCAGCCTTTACAGAGTCATATTTGTGACACTTAGGGACACTACATAGTGCCCTTAGGCACCCAGATTTACTTGGATTACAACTATATTTTTCATACATCCTAGGACTGTGCTTAGCCTTCTCAGTCAGATTGTGACATTTAAAAAAGGTGTTTGGGATGATTTTTTGCTAACCTCATGATCCTCAGCTTTCAGGATTCACACTGAAGGGCTGTTTTTTGTTTTATTTGTTTGTTTGCTTATGTAATGAGAGAGAAAGAGAGAATGATCACAGAGGGAGTGGAGGTAGAGAAGCTGAGGGGGTAGGGAGAGGGACAAGGAGACTCTGCAAGTGCAGACTCAATCTTAGGACTCTGAGATCTTGACGGTAGCCCAGTCAGATGCTTCAACCATCCAGGCACCCCTGTTTTTTGTTTTTCAACTAGTTTTCAACCGACCCAAAGTTCAGGATTTGGACCTTTGAAATCTTCAGAAGAAAGACATCACACCTACATACTTGTCACATAACTTGCCTGTGAGGATCTCAGAAATAATCTATAAGTCATCAATACGATATTAGAGAAATTACTTGTAGCAGTGGGCACTCTACCCCTTTCTGTCTTGTGCTAATGTCAAAGGAAACTAATATATTTGGATTTATTACCAATAAATCTAAAGCCCTGTTATTTTTCTGCACAATTCTTGACCTCAAACTTGAAGGTCTGTAACTATAACTTACATAACATCAGACAGAATCATTCTGGGAATAAGGCCATTTCACTGCTCCCTGCATTAAAAATGCCATATCACATGATCATTCTAACTCTGCAGTCCCATAAGCACATTCTTGTGAGTATACATTAGTGTCAGTTTATTACCACATCTAACCTATCAGCTCAGGAACAGTATTCTGTCCACTGTGTGCAGTGCTGTGTGAGAAAATCACAGAGAGATGTTCTTAACTCCACATTTAAGGAAACCATTCTCCAATAAACAGAGCCAAACACTTCGTATTTCTGTCTTAAATCCATCCTCTACTGATTCTTCTTATCAATATGAGCATTAACGTTATATACTATCATTTAAATAATATCTCTTACTTCCAGGGTATCCTTTTATATACACTGACACCCCTGGACAATTAATTTTCATTTCTATAAGTTGTTTATATTATGCAGCACTAGGCAGTCACCAAGATAATAATACACATTTCTGGGGATCCCTGGGTGGCTCAGCGGTTTAGCGCCTGCCTTCAGCCCAGGGTGTAATCCTGGAGTCCTGGGATCAAGCCTCATATCAGGTTCCCTGCATGGAGCTTGTTTCTCCCTCTGCCTGTGTCTCTGCCTCTCTCTCATGAATAAATAAATAAAATCTTTAAAAAAAATAATGCACATTTCTCTGATGTACCTCAATCTGCACATCTGCTTCAGCTCCTCTACCAGATGTTCATATTTATTGATATTCCTTGCTTAAGTTTTCAAGATACTTCTGCTCTGGGGAAAGACATATTAATACAATAAACTATATTACATAGAATGTCAAAATAGTATGGTCAACAGAATTAAACATAACTACCTCAGTCAACCAAAAGCGATAGGATTCTAGAGTTTTCTTGAATGCACACTTATAATGAACTCTAAAATCCTTTCTTAGTTCATGTTTTAGATCTTAGTATTATTGAGGATAGTACTTTTTTTGCACTGGCACAATGCAAAGTCTTTTTAAAATTGTTTCTTTTCTGCTAATTGTCTAATATAACCAACTCAATCATATCTATCTATCATCATTTAGTACCTATAACTATATCTGAATCACCTCTAAAATTATTTCCATAGCAAATAATTCCAATAGTTTATAGGAATTGAGCACTTACTATGTAATAGGCATATGTTGTCTACTTTACAAACATCTCATTGATTCCTCACAACAGCCCCATGAGACAATTGCCATTAAACTCCCATCTTACAGATGAGAAAACTGAAGCTCCATGAGATTGTATTTTTGGTTTGACAGACCAAGAAATCTGGCCTAGAACTGCCTAGCTCTCTCCTAACTTCTGTGCTATCACATCAAATACAATAATTTTATCTACAAATCAGATATATGTCAACAGACACAATCAGAAAATAAACACCTTGGCACACCTCCATGTGGAAACTTGCTTTGGGTTAATTTGTAGAATTTCAGGTGGAGGGAGGCCAGTTGATGGAGATCTGGAGAAGAGCATGGACTGGTTCCCCAGGGTCCATTTCTCAAGCTTATGACATACACCTTTGGGAAAGCAGTGCATCTCCTGTAGCATTAATTTTTCCTCAACGATAAGTAGTTTAAAACAATAATTTTTATTAAAACAATGGATATATTGTGGAACAAATCAAGAAAAAGTTGCTTGAATTTTTATTTATTTTTTTAATAAATTTATTTTTCATTGGTGTTCAATTTGCCAACATATAGAATAACACCCAGTGCTCATCCCGTCAAGTGCCCACCTCAGTGCCCGTCACCCAGTCACCCCTACCCCCCGCCCACCTCCCCTTCCACCACCCCTAGTTTGTTTCCCGGAGTTAGGAGTCTTTCATGTTCTGTCTCCCTTTCTGATATTTCACACTCATTTTTTCTCCTTTCCCCTTTATTCCCTTTCACTATTTTTTATATTCCCCAAATGAACGGGACCATATAATGTTTGTCCTTCTCCGATTGACTTATTTCACTCAGCATAATACCCTCCAGGTCCCTCCACGTTGAAGCAAAAGGTGGGTATTTGTCGTTTCTAATGGCTGAGTAATATTCCATTGTATACATAGACCACGTCTTCTTTATCCATTCATCTTTCGAGGGACACCGAGGCTCCTTCCACAGTTTGGTTATTGTGGACATTGCTGCTAGAAACATCGGGGAGCAGGTGTCCCAGTGTTTCATTGAAGTTGCTTGAATTTTTAAATTAAAAGTGAGATTTCAAGAAGCTTCCTCTTTCTGGGAGAATTGTTCCAGGTCTCTTGGAAGTCAGGTATTTCCTTTCTCTGCATTCAGGGTGTATAGGCCTATAGCTGTAGGAGCAGGGACGTCCTTGAAAAGTCTGAAGCAGGTTCTGGGGTGCATTTCATTCTAGTGACAGTTTGGAAGATAGATATGAGGGAAGCAAGACCAGAAGCAGAGGAAAAGTTAGAAAGCCTGAATATAAGGGCAAAACACAAGTAGAGGATAAAAAGCAACACCCTCGGCCTTCTCTCTCTCTCTCTCTCTCCCTCTCATTCTCCCTCTCCCTCTCCCTCTCATTCTCCCTCTCCCTCTCCCTCTCCCTCTCATACACACACACACATAGCCTGCAAAATGAAGACATAAAAGATTTAAAGGGCACATGTCCAAATATCCATTCACTACCCAACCCTCCAACCCCTCTCCTTCTCTTCACACTAAACCTTGGCCACATCTGTGTGTGCTTGGCCTGGTTTGCTCATTTAACCTGCCTCACACAGCAGAGTCCCTCCAGCAATGACCCTCACTAAACATTCTCACACTCTGGGCAGTTTGCCATGGTCATTTGGTCACAGCCAATTATGTTTCTGGACAAGGCCTGAAGAGGTCTGAGTTGTCTACATAATGGTGCTCTCTATAATCCAATAGGGACACATGTTAGGAGAAAGAGGGTTTCGTGGAGGGAAGGAATGTTTTATTTTTTTCTTTCTTTTATTTTTTTATCCTTTTCAGCTGATGATGGTGACTTCAGGATGTAGCGACTTCCATTGGTGAGAGAGATTTATTACTCACTTCCTGGAGAAAGCAATTTTCTCTCAAGTGTGAACATTTAGATGGGGGCATCCAAAAAAGTCACTATTTTTTTTTTTTACTTTTGTAACTTAGAGGGAAAGAGAAATTTAAATCTGCCCAATTTTCCCCTCTCCTCAAGAATGAGCACTGATACGCTCTCCAAAACCACAAGGCAGAGAGGGCCCCTTTGCTCCTTCTTTGCAGTGAGTCCAGAGTCACCAGCTGCACCAAAAAGACTCTGTAACCACAGACTAACACAAGTTCTTCAGTGACTTTGGAAATCCGTTGCAGCAAAGGCACAGTGACACAACTGCTCACTATCCCAGCCTCCATCACATCCCAGTGATGACTCCAGAGATGTGTTTTTTTCTTATAATGGTTTTACTGAAGAGTGGAGGGGGGCTCTCAGTGTCTCCTTGGCCTTCTTTTCTCACTGTACCTTTCCTCCCTGTCAATTTCATCCATTCTCATTGCCCTCCTTATCATTTCCTGGAAGATGCCTGTCCAACCCATCCATAGCCACACCCATGTTTTCTCTGCAGAGCACTAACTGATACAGCAGCCACCTAGTAGACCTCTCCCCTCAGAGCTCATCACCTCCTCTCTTGACCCTATTCAATCTAGAGTGTTCCCTATTTCAGTAACCAACACCATTGTCCACTCACCTTCTCAAACCAGAATCCCTGAGCATCTGATTTCTCTCTCTCTTAACACCCAACTTATTCAAGGAGTCATCAGTTCTAGGTTGTTCTGACTCTTCAACACTTCTAGAGTCTATTTGGTTCACTTCTCTCCATCCCCACTTCTACCACCACCCAACTGATCTGTTGGCCCCCAGCCTCTTTCTTTATCTAATTCTCTATCCTCATTGCCACATGGCTGCCTGGAGGAATATTCTAAAAAGCATGTCTAGTCACACATACCACTACATTTTCAAGAAAAAAATCATCCCTAATGGACACCTGTCAGACTAAGGAGGAAGTTTAAATACCTTAGTATATGTTACAAGACATTCATGAGCTGGCCCTATTAACTTTTCGATTTTCACATATGTGACCTAACTCTGCCACCAAATCTAGACGTACTAAGGCACTTGCAGGTTCCTAAAGTGCTGTCTCCTACCCTTAAGCCTTTGCACCTGCTGATATCTTTCCTAAAACAGTTTTTATTGTCATTCTTATGGCTAACTTCAAGGATACTCTCAGATTACACACTCAGAGTCCGGGACTAGGGTGAGTGCCTGCACACAAGCCAGCACACCCCTGCTTTAACTTTGCCTCTCTTGTGCCATCCTCATTTCAGCCTCACATATACTTAATAACTCTTTCTTCTTGATCTCTGTTGTCTTTCTTCCTCAAAAATGAATTAGGTGCCTATTCCATGTCCTCCATTTGCACCCACTATTCCCCCTCTACTGTAGCATTTATTCTGGTATATTGTAGTGGCCTTTTACTTGTTTATCTTTCCTACTAAACAGTAAGTTCTTTGAGGACAGGGACCTTATATTTACTATCCTTGATATAGCGTTTGACATGTAGTAGGCAGTTATTAATGTGTATTGCATAAATGGATATTTGGTGACATATCTGTAGAATTAAAGAAAATTTGACTTGGAAGGGACTCTATAAGTCATCAGGCCAAAACCCTCATTTTACAAATGAAGAAAGTGAGGTCAAGAAAGTCAGGGCAAGACCATTTCTCAGAATGACATAAGCTGGAAAAGCATCCTAGAATCTTATTTTTAGCAGATATCAATTGTCAGTGCAATGAAACATAAGCAATTCACCAATGATATTTAATATTCAAGCCAAATAATGTAGTATGTCAACCAAAATGACTTTATAACTCCCTATAAAATAAATTAAGTTTTTATGAGATATTTTTCTTAAGTCAGTATATAAGCGCCTCTCCCATCCCATACCACCCACATTTCAAAACTGAGAAAATGCCAGAAAGGACACATAGACATGCAACTAGAAAGAAAAGTGTTTACTAATTTATGATACCATGTAGTTAAGCAAGACTTTTCCTTCAACTTTTGGAGGAAGGGATGGATGACATTTCTAGTCTCTTGGAAAGTTCTCCTCTGTGAAGTTCTTAGAGCTTGTGACTATTTTAAGAAGTGGGGATTGTCATGAGCATGCAGTCAAGGAGAGGAGTTTCTTAGATATGGTGCTTATTTTTGTATATGGAAATACGGTAATATATTAAAGAATTAAATTCTTCATATTTGGTGCCCTCAGGCAATTATACTAAATATCATTCAATATAATGGTAGGTCACTAGGTTTTTAAATTTAATATCAAACTCCCAGCAAATCAACTTTGAATCTGTTTGCTTCAAATTCATGAAGGATAGTGGTGAGAAAGGGGAACGAAATACATGAAACATATTCTTTAAAAAAATAAAATAATGGGGGCAGGGGAGAAAAGAATGATCTATCTAGCAGAGTGTCTTTCTACCAAATTTTCTCCTCACAGAAAATATGAAAGAATTCGGGGCTGTTAGGGGTTCTTATTTACTAAAGGCCCTCCCACTTCCTACTCCCAACCTTGAATCTCTCTGCAAAGACTCGAAAACAGTGGCACAGTGGTAAATGTCTAGCAGCCAGTTTGCCAAGATGGGGGTAGAAATGACATGATTTGTAACCTTTGCCAATTTCTGCAGTGTGAATATTCCCACCAGAACCAATCACAAGTTACCAAGGCAATGTCACTGAATGCAAAGTGGGCAGAAAGTACACACAATCAACTCTTCAAAGCAGCTATGAGCCCACTCCAGCAAACCGCTGCTTGAAAGCCTGGGGATGGATCAGTGTAGCTCCTGCCAGAGCAAGTTTTCAGGCTTCCTTGCTTCGAACCCAAATCCCTCAGTATTAGTCATGATTAGCTAGGTTATGCCACATAACAAATTAGCCGTGAAATCTCAGTGGCCTAAAACAGCAAAAGTTTATGCTTCATTCATGCTATATGCCCAGCACAGGTCCATTGTGAGATAGTACTTTGCTTATCAAAATTACTCAGATCTTAGACCGATGGGGGCTTCACCATCTGGAAAGTGCTGGTGGCAGTGAAGGAGAGCCTGGAGATTTGCACATGGGCTTTTCACCATCTCAGCTCACATTTCATTAGTCAGAACTAGTCTCATGGCCCCACCTAAATGCAAGGGATTTGGCAAGTGTGAGGGAGCAGATGGAATGTTTGGTGAGCACCACTGTCTCATCATAGCTGTGATGATTTCAGCAGGCAACCTTGTTTCTGGATGACTCAGGACACTTCACATTCAGTGGATCCTCAGCTTAAGAGGAAATGAAGGACCTGACTGAATGCCTTGGAAAAATCAGAAGGTTAGCAAGAATCCTCAAATGATGATTTTTTTTTAACTGCTAATAAATATTAATGTACCAAACCAGTTGTTCTTTGGCTGGAAAAGAGACTTACAGCTCAGCAAGAGTCCAGGCAGGCTTTGCTCTGGTCCTCTTCCACACTTGAGAGATGTAGCAAATTATTATGAATTTGCATGTCTAAACAATAAAGTAGCAATTGGAGATTTTTCTGCCTGCATCTAGAGCCCAGAGCCCATTTCTAGGAGCATAGAGCATTTCTAGGAGGAGGCCGCTCCTCAGAGTCCCAGTCTCTTTGACACAGGAATGTCTAAGACTGGGAGGGATTGTGGGCTCCCAGAGACTCAGTCCTGAAACCTTACAGCATTTCACCTCAATTTAACAGGGGTGTATTTTGTACCCAGTGAGGACCAGGTGTGGAGGCTTCAGCTAGGGCTCCTAGAGAAGAGAGAGCATTGGGTTCCTCAAATTCTCCCCCTGCTTCTTGTAACCCGTAGCCCATTAGATATGACATCAGTATAACCACCTCTCTTCTGAAAGCAAACAGCTATGAGCCTAGGGGCCAGGAAAATGCACTTGAGATAGGTACCAGAACAACGTGGTTGCAGTCCTAACTCAAACCCTAACTTGTTACTGGCACTTGGACAATCTCTTAATCTCTAGTGTCTCTGTTTCCTCATCTCCACGTTGGAAGAGTTGAGCTAGACCTATTGCTTTCACACTCTCTCTGTGAAGCCCTTCAGGTATGGCTTGGCAAGAGCAAAGAGAGGCTAGTGGGTCAGGCCCCACGGCCCCATCCTAACTGCCATGCAGTGCAGATTTTTATTTATTTTTTTAAGATTGTATTTATTTATTCATGAGAGACACAGAGACAGAGGTAGAGACACAGGCAGAGGGAGAAGCAGGCTCCACGTAGGTAGCCCAATGTGGGACTCGATCCTGAAACTCAGGGATCAGGGCCTGAGCCAAAGGCAGAAGCTCAACCGCTGAGCCATCCAGGCGTCCCTGATTTCTTTTTCTTTTTCTTTTTTAGAGCAGATATTTGTTTTTATTTTTCAAAGGGCTGTCATTGCTTCATAAGAGTTTCTAAGAAGATGTTTCTGATGCTATTTTTTAAGTTTCAAAGCCACTGGACTAACGAGAGTGCAGGAGAGCCCTGGAGGGAATAGCGTGGGTCTCACTGTGTCCCAGGAAGTGGGGGGGCCTGTGGCTCGGGGGCACTGTGCTGGGTGCTTCCCCTCCTCGGCTGGCAGCTCCGCGCCGTGCCCGGGGCCAGGCTGCTGGGGGCACCGGGCCTGCCCCCTGCTACAACACGCTCGCACCAAGCAGTCAGCGTCGGATACCACGCGGAGTCAGGGGCCCCAGGACGTCGCGAAGCAAAGGTGAAGGACCTCAGCCTGCACAGAGAGCGTGCGGTTGGGAATATGTCCACAGAGTGTTAAAGCATACCAGAATTTTCACCCATCTTCCTCTCGGAGGTCACAACATGCCTCCCCTCTAATGAATTCTTTACATTGGCAGCTCTGGGGTTTTTCTCCCTTTCTCCGCAGCTTCCTCACTTCCGCCTCTCCCCGCCTCCCTCGCTCCCAGCGCCTTTGGCTTGCGCGGGTCTCCCTCCGGGTGGGAACATGTGGAAATACTTTTCCTTGATTTAGGCCTGGAATTTGCTCTACACCTGTGTCGGCCTTCGGTCAGGGCTCAGCAGGCGTTTCGGCGAGGTGGTGCTGCAGAAGAGCGCGGTGCACACACTCGCTCTCGCTCCCTTGCAGGCAGCTGGCACCTCGCCTGCTCCTTGGCATCCCCCCCACCCCAGGGTGGTCTTCACAGAGCAGAGGGTTAACTGCCAAAAGCCTGCAGCCTCAAGAGCAGAAGAACAGAGAGAGACTCCGTGTTTGGCAAGTGCTATCCTGACAATCTTGCAAAGTTGATGTTGTTTGCTCCGAGGAGTCAAGGACGTGCTCAAGGTCACAGAGCCAGAAAGTGAAAGAATCAAGACTTAAAGACAAGACCTTATTTCAGGTTCAGCATTCTCCCCAATTACCAAGCCATAGTTCTCTGTTTTTGGAGATATCCACCACATCATAACTATAAACCCAGGTACTGTACTAAGTGTCCTACAGACATTGCCTCCTTTTTACAATATGCCCAGCAAGGTGGGTGCCAGTTTAGTCAGCTTACAGATGTTATGGAAATGGAGCTCGTAAAGGATTATGTTGCCCAAGATCACTTAGCCAAATTCAGAAGTGATCTGCTGCTTTCTGCCCCAAATCTATCAGTTACTTTACATAACTTGCCAGGATAAACAGCTCCTCTGAGCTTTCTGTGCTGTCAGAATAAAAGCAAATCCTCATCTTAACACACCAGGCCCATCACAATCTGGTTTTTGCCCACCTTTCTTTCTGCTTCCCCACTGACAGCCATCTTTCCTATCATTTGGCGCTCCTTTTGGTTCCTCAAACTATGGTCTCTACCCTGTGTGCATCATAGGTACTGTCCCCTCTTTGGTTTTCATCTACCTTTAACTTCCTGCTGGTGGCCCCTTTTCTGGGAAGCACTCCACTTCCACATGCCCACTGCCAACCACTTTGTCACCAAACTAGTTGCGATTCATAGTCCTCTTGCTCTTGCAACATCTTACGACTGTCTAAACTGAAGTACGGACCACACCATGGTGTCACTATCACATTATCTATCGCCTCCACCAGACCCTACCCTCCTTGAAGATACAGAACTCCTTCTATACAACTTTTATCCCCAAAGCTTGCAAAATACCTAAAACAAAATAGAGTTTTAAAAAAAGTTGTTGAAGGAATGAAAACTGGAAAGGAAAGGAGAAGAGGTAAGGAGATGGGAGGAGGGGAGAGAGGGTAACAAGGGGAGATGTTAAGGACTTAGCCCAGATCTTTCTGATTCAAAATAGACAAGACTTCTACCATCCTATACTCAACCCAAGATGCTCCCTATTCTAACAGAGATGCTCATTATCCCTTCTCTTTTTTGCTCAGGCACAAGATCCTAATTCTCTGCTCTGGCTCTCTAGGCAGTCCATCTGTCTCTGCATCAGAGTTCTCCATAAGACATTCTCTCTGTATACTTGTCTGTTTGAATCTTTATAAGTCATGGAGTTCATCTAACAAAAAACAAACAAACAAACAAAAAATTGGAGTCTGGTATTACCAAAGGACAATAGCTTACAATGCCCTCTCCAAATAAATGTTTAGGGTTAAACAGGATTTTGAATTAGAACTTTTGCACTTCAGATTAATTTACTTGCAGGGTATATTTTTACAAAGTCTGTACAATCCTCCTTGTAAAAAAGCAAAACTAGTGTCCTTTTTTTAATAATCTGCCCACTTAAATTATTTTCACTACATATTTTCACAAAACTAAATTACAAAATTAAATTAAATTACAAAAGTGTTACATAGTATATATTTATTCTAGGGATTTTATAGGTATAAATATACAAAATGAAGAAAATAAAAGTAACACATAATCATACCATGCACAATCACTTTTGTTTTGCTATGTATCCTTCCCTTTTATCTCTGCATATATAATAATGTTTAAGAATAGCTTAAATATCGGGAAGCCAGGCAGCCTGGGTGGCTCAGGGGTTTAGCGCCACCTTCAGCCCAGGGTGTGATCCTGGAGGCCCAGAGATCGAGTCCCACGTCAGGCTCCCTGCATGGAACCCGCTTCTCCCTCCACCTGTGCCTCTGCCTCTCTCTCTCTCTCTGTCTCTCTCATGAATAAATAAATAAAATCATGCCTGGGTGGCTCAACAGTTGAGCATCTGCCTTCGGCTTAAGGCATGATCCGGGGGTCTGGGGATCAAGTCCCACATCGGGGTGCCTGGGAGGAACCTGCCTCTCCCTGTGTCTATCTCTCTGCCTCTCTCATGAACAAATAAATAAAATCTTTTAAAAAAATTAGCTAATCTCTACTCCATAAATGCTGTGAGTTGATGTTGTATGCACTTTGCGGATTGATTGTAACCCTCAGAATAGTCTCATGTTATTGACACAATTACTATCTCCATTTAACATGTGAGTAACCTGAGGTACGGAGGGACATGGAAACTTGCCCAGGGCCACACACATATTAAGTGGTAGAGCTGACATTTGAACCAAAGCAGCCTAACCTCAGAGAATGTGTTTTTAGCCTCTAAGACATACTGGTTCTCACACACATATAAACTTGAAATCAGACTGTACAAAACCAACCATGTTAGTAGCTTGCTTTTTTATAGTTAAAATACCTTTAGGAGTTTTCATGTCATCTAATACTCTTCTGAAACATCATTTTGGGGTTTTTTTGGGGTTTTTTTTGAAACAACATTTTGATCAGCACATAATATTTCATATTTATGTAATCAATGAAATTGTTGAAATTGATTTCCTGTTGATAGAAATGTAGATTATCTTCCAGTCTACTATAAACACGCTGTGATGAACAATGTCATAACTACTCTTTTGTCTACAACTTAGAATTGAAATCACTGGGCCGAAAGATAAGACATTTAAACATACCCACCATCCATACCCTCCAGTGTGGTTCCATGTAAAGGGAACATATCTCAGTAGTTGATCGTTAGAAATGCTGAGTAGAACAGCCTGCCCTCTGGGCTTGCCTGCCAAGTTCTTCCCTATTCTTGGAGCTGGTCATAAACAAATGGAGAAAAAAATATCCTAAGCCAGGCATGTGCTGTTGTCAAAGATTGTCCAGATACTTCTCCTTGGCCCAGTGCCACCACCTGCCTCTTGGGTACATGCCTCCCTCAGCCTTTCTCCTCTGTCAACGCCACATCAGAATGAGTTATCATTTGCAGTTCAGCAGTTGGTCTCATCAACATGGAGGCCCTTCCCATTTGGTATTCCTACCACAGGAATGACAGCAGGGAAGAGGAGATGCAGAAAGTTCCTGGAGGAGATGTGTGAGGCAGATCCCTAACAGCTAACCTGCCCCAGTAACCGACGTAGCATCTCTATGGAGGATTCTGGAGAGGGATAAGCAAAGCCTCTCCTTAGAAAGTGGTGAACCCCACTTAGGATGAGGAGACCATGTAAAATGACTCAAATGAGAAAAAAAAAAGGTAAACAGTGAAGTATGTGTTAAGTGTTTTTTAAGATAGTGAGAGTAGCTGAAAAACCCTTCATAAGCTAATTAAAATGAAGAAGAAAATTTAGAAAATAACACATCGAGAAAGACCTTTAAAAGAGCGCCATAAATATAGATGAGATGGCCAGTGTCTTGTGAGTTTTCTGTTGTTGTAAATTTCAGAGCCTCCTCGTCTGGACACCACACATGGAATGATGAATAATTCTCTGACACATTCATTCAAGTAAGTTTTATTGAGCCCTTAAAACTTTCTGATATTTACCAAGCACCTTATAGTTTATAAAACTCTATTTGTATACATGATCACACCTTATCTTCCTTTGAACCCTATGGGGCAATTATTATTATTACTTAATTATTATTTGTGAGTTACGTGAAGCTAACAAACTTAAACAGCTTACCCAATATTGTAGTGTGATGATTAATTTTATGTCAACATGATTAGGTCATGGGGTGCCCAGATATTTGGTTAAACATTATTTCTGGAAGTGTCTGTGAGAGTGTTTGCAAAAAAAGGTTAGCATTTGAATTGGTAGATTGAGTAAGGCAGATTGTATCCTGTTGGTTCTGTTTCTCTGGAGAACCCTAACTAATACACATAGCTGTAGGCAGAATTTGAACATGGGCCTCTTGCCTCTGGCACCTACTAAGTGCAAGAACCAGCCAGTAAGGCAGATATGAAATACCAGAGCCCTTAGAGAGAATACATGAAAGTTGAGTGGGGAGGAAACTGCCTTTTCTGTGCTTGGGACCAAGGCCTTCAGCAATCAATAACCAGACTGCAAGCCGAGAATTCTACTAGGTGCCCAAAACTAACCTGGACATGGTGGAAATAAAAAGAGAGATAAACTATGTCTGAGGAACCTTTCCCTAAGCATGTCCCCTATTAAGACATATAAAACAATTATGAAAAAAATTAAGTTGTTAGTGTTGGCAAGAATAGTGAATGAAGCTTTCCTAAAGGAGGCAAGGCTTGATCTGAGAAAAAATTACAGAGGAGAAGGGATAATTTAGTGGCTAATCATAATGAGCAAAGACATGGAAATAATGATAGCTGTGATGTTGTTGGGGGGGGGGAGAAGGAAGGTGGGAAGAGCTATTCAAAGACAAATTTAAATGGAATATAATGTATGTGTTAAAAAGAAAAGGGCAGGTAGAATGGACCAGATTATAGAGGAAGACTTAGAAAGCAAACAAAATCCATCCTTTTAACAAAGACCAAAAGCCTTCTAGGTGCCTAGCTCGAATAATGCATGCTATCTTCTCTTCAAAAGTAAGTAACTCCCAGTCCTGGGAACTTGGATTCTATACCATAAGTGATAGTGAGTTATGGAAGGTTCTTAACTAGGGGATGACAAAAGGAAAATTTATCTCCACATTGCTATAATCTCTTAACCAGCAGACAGAGAAGAAGCAAAGAGGCAACAAAAACGTTACAGACCCATCCATTATTAGGATAGTCTGTAGGGCAAGTTAAAAGTGGTATTTTCAAAAAGAATCTGTTTGAATCTGAAAGAGTTCTAGTGTGAGTGACAGGAACTAGCTTTCATGAAAAGAAGCCAATATATACAGAGATAAAAGGGGATAAGGGTGCATGGATAAAAGGGTAAGGGACAGAAGAAGCTAAAAAGGCAGGAAGGACCCCAGCACAAGAGGAAGGCATTGTTTTGTAGAATCTGGACAAGGTAAGACCCCAAGAATGGGGAAATAAGATAGAAACCCAAACATGAAGAGAATAGCACAGAGGCAGACCTCAGACCCAGAAACAAGACAAGAGCTTGATGATTAAAATCAGAATGCAAAATCATGCTAGTTCCAGAAGCATGACTGTCTTCCCTTGATCGGGGTTAAGGCCTTGGTGTATGAATGGAGATTAGGCTGACCTACTGGAAAGAAAACCTAACATAATTCAAGACACAGCAAACTCCGTGCAACTCTGAATTTTTTTTAATAAAAAAAAAAGACTTATTTATTTATTTTAGGGAAAGAGTGTGCGCACACAAGTGGAGGTGTGGGTAGAGGGTGAGAATCCCGAGAAGACTCCCCACTGAGCAGGAAGCCAGACACAAGGCTGATCTCTCGACCCATGAGTTCATGACCTGAGCCGAAATCATGAGTCAGTCGCTTTGCCAACTGAGCCACCCAGGTACCCTAATCTCTGATATTTTCTGAGGGGAGCCTCTATAATCTAATTTTATACTGGCTATAACTTTTTATCCTACCTGTCTTTATTTTAACACTCTTAATTACAATTATCCTGGTCCCATCATTGTACTCTTCCCAACCCACCCCAACTGACCAACATATCACGTGCCTGCACACGTACATGCACACACACACTTTCGTTGTGGTTGAGCCTTTGTACCAATTCTCTTATCTATAATGTTCTCTTTCTTCATCCAAGTCCTTTCTAGCTCTTCTCTGAAATTTCCAGGGTTTGGTAGCGGCCCCTAACACTGAATCAGAGCACAGCTCCATCCAGTCCTCCCATTGATTAGCTTCTTTATTGTCATGGCATGGCGAACATTTTATAGGCCTGAATGTCACTTACTCATTTTGGTTACCTTCACTTAGACTTTGTTTCTAAGGGAAATTCATTCAGATTTTTAACTTTGGGAGACTTGGAAAATATCCATCCCTTCCCTTTTCCTGGGCTGAAGAATGGAGAGAATTCAATTTCCTAACATTGAGACAACATCAGCAGCAGAAAAATAAGATAAAGACTCCACTTGGAAAGAGAGCTCAGGAGAGGAGGTTTCTAATATGGCAGACAAACCAGAGGCATTAGTGTCAGAATAAAATAAAAGAGAAAAAAACTGGGTATTTTATATATGTGAGGTGGTGTTTGTTTATCAGAGACTCTCGGCACAAGCAGGTTACAAGGTACTGGTGAAACTTATTTATAAGGTCAATAATAATCATAATAAAAATTAAATCCATAATGGCTATCATTTACTGATTTTATATGTGACAAACATTACGATAATGTTGGTTTTATGGAGGCTTTTTAAACTCTGCTGCTAATGCCATGGAGTACATGATATTTTTCACGGTATTTGTGAGAACAATTACAGAACCAAAAATCAGTAATTTTGTCTAATTTTTGGTTATGGTATCTCTCCACAAACTTTCAAAAAAAGTCATTCTCATTGTAACTAACAACCATGATCAAAATTATTTTAATTAGGATTATGGGGACAAAATGCAATACTTGGGAAAGGGATGATGAACTCTTGATTCCAAAGATTAATTTTAGAACAGACCCTTTTATACCAGCATGTCAGACTTGGAAATGCAACTTAGTAAGACAAATCAAATATTTTTTTGTTTAAGGAAGCTTAACAGGAAGTTGAACATAAAAGTCTTCCATGATTCCATATTGTCACTGGATATAAATATGTGTGTGTGTGTGTGTGTGTGTGTGTGTGTGTGTGTGTGGTGGGCGGGGGCGGGGGTTGCAATTATAAAGGGGTTCTGGATCAGCCAAAATCGATTTTCCTTATTGAACCAGAGAATATTCAAACAAGTTCCCCAGACATCTCTCCATCTGGTTGCCACAGCTAGCTTTTCTTTTGTGGAAACCTAAACCCCTGTACCTTCCTCCTCTTGTTCCTCATGTTCTTTCCTATTCTGCTCTCTCCCACTTCAAAATGCTCAAGAAATGCAATTCACAGAGTTGTTATACTGCCAGCAGCCCACTCCATCTGTTTCCATCCGCCAAACTCCTCCTTAATATTTCTTAGTGCATTGTTCATTTCCCAAGGGCAACATAGGGCTCCATACACCAGGAAAAAGGAGTAAATCCAGGGTGTGGTTTCATTCAAATCTGCATTTTATATCTATGCTGTTCCCCCAGTAAGTGATTCTGTACAGTTTGTTGCCTATTAACGTGTGACCTTTGACTACAGGATTTCCTATGCACTACATATGTGTTCAGTATCCTTCTCATGTAGTAGATAATGTCTTTGATTGCAACGACGCTTATTCCATGCTTGGAAGACTTATTCAGTCTCACTCTCAGAAGATCTTTCTGTTGCATTTTTGGCTTACACTAGTTTTCAAAGTCTTATAGGAGGATTGAATAAGAGACATTACCTTTGAGTCTTGCTGAGAATATTCCTATGATCATATTTTTTTAGGGATTTTACCACCTCACATTCAAATGACCAAGCAGACATGAAAAAAAATCACATAGATGTACTAGGAATGAAATTAAACAGAAAAAAAGAGAAGGAAATGTTAAACAGCAAGTTAGACAGTTTCAAATGAAAACAACAGAAAAAAATGAAAGACAGTATATATGTGAAGACATTACTGCTGAGAAAATATCCAGAATTTATTAAAATCTTAACTGGCAGATTCAGGAAGCAGAAGGAATCCAACTGGATAAATAAAAAGCAATTCAAAATTAGGTATATCATAGTGGAACTATAGAAAACCAAAGATGAGAGGATCCTGATAAAATCAGAGACAGCATAATGGCTATAAATAAATAAACAACAAATAAACTTATTGCTGAATTGTCAGCAACCATGGAAGCCAGAAAATTGGAAAATAATTTCTCCAACATTCTGAAAGAAAGCAATTATCAGCTTAGAATTGTATGCCAAATAAAATTATCTTTTAACAATTTAGTAGCATGAACACTTTTTCATACACATGAAATCTAAAGTACTTTATCACCAAAAGATTTTCATTAAAATAAATTAGAAGGGCTGAACTGCACAAAGAAGGGAATAATTGTATAATTATACAAGATGAAAGAGAAATGACAGGTAAAGAATAATCCAAATTGTAGGCAAATCTAAGCATCTAAGCAAACATTGTCTTCTTGGGGAGAGGACAAAACCGAATGAATTGCTGGCCAACAGTATTGTGCAAATGACAGTGGAAGGAGTTGGTGGAATTTAAAGCAATCCAAAGTTCTTGTCTTTTTTGGGAGGAGACTGATAATTTTATGTGTGTTAACATTTTGAAGGTAATTAAAAGAATGTACATGGAGTGTTAAACTTGTAACTAGTACAGGGTGTAAATGAATTACTAAACAAAAACCTTCAACAGTTGTCTGCCTCTGGCTCAGGTCATGATCCTGAGGTCCCAGAATCCAACCCTGTATCAGGATCCCTGCTCAGGGAGGAGTCTGCTTCTCCCTCTGACCACCCCCTCTCTCTTGCTCTCTCTCTTTCACACTTGCTCTCAAATAAATTAATAAAATATTAAAAATCTTAATAAAAAAGCCTCAGAGAATTGAAAAAAAATGACAAGAAAGGAGACAAAATCAAGCTAGAAAAGCAGAACAAAGAGAAAGTACAAAATAACATAGTAGAAGTAAATTCAGATCAATTGGCAGTCATAATAATCAGTAAATAAAAAATAGTAGACTTTAAGGCAAAAATTATTCTTTAGAAGCAACAGAATCACTACACTATGATAGAAAGTTGCATATTGCTACTAAGACATGATTTTGAACTTGTATGAATCAAATGACATAGCTCCAACAGATATAGAATAAATTTTGGTAAAACTTCAAGGCTGAGTTTAAAAATCTACCTTTAAGGAGAGATTTTAACACCTTCTAAATAATTGATAGATTAACCAGGCAATAAATCAGTGGGAATACCAAAAAAAAAAAAAAAAAGAATAATATGAACTCAATCTTAGATCTTTACATAGGCCACTACTTTCATTAATAATATAAATATTCATTCGTTTTAAGTACACATAAACATTTACAAAAATTGGGGCACCTGGGTGGTTCACTGGTTGAGTGTCTGCCTTTGGCTCAGGTCATGATCCCGGGGTCCTGGGATCAAGTCCCACACTGGGCTCCCTACAGGGAGACTGCTTCTCCCTCTGCCTATATCTCTGCCTCTCTCTCTCTGTGACTCTCATGAATAAATCAATAAAATCTTTATAAATATTTACAAAAATTGGTCACAGATGTCTTCATAAAATGTGTGTCAATAAATTTCAAAGAATAAACATCATTCAGAAGAAATTAATCATAATTCAATAAAGTTTAAATGAATATAAAAGGGATAACTGGAGAAAAAATCCACACGTTTGGTAACATAGAATTACATGTCTAATAACCTATAGGTCAAAAAAGAAATTACAATGAAAATTAGAAAATATAAAGCAATACCAATAACACAATAGTACTTACCAAAACCTGTGCTATAAAGCTAAACTAGTACTTACAGGAGAATATGAGGTCTTAAATGATTATATTAGCAAAGAAAAAAGGCTAAAATTAATGTACTAAGCATCCAACTTTATAAATTTGAAAATAACATATAATGTAGTAAGTAGAAGGAAATACCAAAGAATAAAACAACTAAAATAAGAAACAAACATATAATAGAGAGAAATAAAAGCCCAAACTTGTTTTTATTTTTTATTTATTTGTGTTTTTTTTTTTGAGAGAGAGAGAAAGAGCAAGCGGGGGGAGGGGGAGGGAGAGAGAATTCCAAGCAGGCTTCATGCTCATCGTGGATCCCCTCATGGGGCTCAATCTCACATCCCTGAGATCATAACCTGAGCTAAATTCAAGAGTCAGACACTTAACTGACTGAGTCACCCAAGCATGCCCAATATTGTTTTTACAAAAGACTAATAAAATTAGCAAATCTCTGGAAAGATTACTCAATAAAAAAGAAAAAAAAAGGCACACCTACACAAACTTCAGAATGAAGGGATATGGTTATATACCTTCAATTATAAAAATAATAGGAGAATGCTGTAACAACTTCATACCATTAGCTTTAAAACAAAAATGCAAATTGTTTTAGAAAAGTATAACTACTTAAAACGAACTCAAGCATAACTAGGAAATCTAAATAATGTTAAAACCATTAAGGAACATCAATTGGATTAATATCAAATCAGATGTCAAATATTTAAAAAAAAACAAAACAAAACAAAACAAAAACAAAAACAGAAAACCTCATTAGGCCCATATAGTTTTGTAGGTGATCTCTTCCAAACAATCTAGGGAATGATAATTCTAATCTTATTCAAACTCTATCAGCAAACAGAAAAAGAAGAAATACTTTCCAATCCATTTGATAGACTAATGTAATTTTGGTATTAAAACTAGGACAGTATAAAAAAGAAAATTACAAGTGAATTTTTTTTTGTAGACAGAGATAAGTTTAATTCCACTCAAACAATGAGAAGCATCGGGTTGATGGCCTCCAATTCTTTATGGCAGGAGTCAGATGAATAGACCATATTAGGCCACTACTTTCATGATGGGACCTCCTTATGATGCATCCCATAAAATTCATACATGTCTATAGCAATCATAAGATGCCACTCTGGACACAACACCTTAGTAATAACCTGATCATCCTTTCTTTAAAATAGTAAAATGGATTTTTATTATTTATTTATTTATTTTTAATTTTTTTATTTAAATTCAATTTAGTTAATATATAGTGTATTAGCTTCAGGGGTAGAATGTAATGATTCTTCAGTTGCATGTAGCATTCAGTGCTCATTACATCAAGGCACCCTTCTTAACTCCCATCATCCAGTTACCCCATCCTCCCCCAACCCACCTCCCCTCCAGCAACCCTCAATTTGTTTCCTAGAGTTAAGAGTCTTTTATGGTTTGTCTCCCTCACTATTTTCATCTTATTTTATTTTTCCTTCTCTTCCACTATTTTGTCTATTTTGTTTCTCAAATTCCACATATGAATGAAATCATATGATATTTTTCTCTGAGTCTTATTTCGCTTAGCATAATACCCTCTAGTTCCATCCACATCATTGCAAATGGCAAAATTTCATTCTTCTTGATGGCTGAGTAATATTCCATTGTATATATATACTGCAATCTCCTTTATCCATTCATTAGTTGATGGACATCTAGGCTCTTTCCATAGTTTGGCTATTACAGACATCGGCGCTATAAACACTGGGGCCCATGTGCCCCTTTGAATCAGTATTTTTGTAACCTTTGGGCAAATACCTAGTAGCACAATTGCTGGGTGGTAGGGCAGTTCTATTTTTAACTTTTTGAGGAAACCCCATACTGTTTTCCAGAGTGGCTGCACCAGTTTGCATTCCCCCAGAAGTGTAAGAGGCTTCCCCTTTCTCTGCATCCTCACCAACATTTGTTGTTTCCTAATCTGTTAATTTTAGCCATTCTGACAGGTGTGAGGTCTCATTGTGATTTTGATTTGTATTTTCCTGATGCTGAGTGATATTGCACATTTTTTCATATGTCTGTTAGCCATTTATATGTCTAAATGTCTGTTCATGTCTTCTGCCCATTTCTTGACTGGATTTTTTGTTTTTTTGTGTTTTGAGTTTAATTTGTTCTTTATATTTTGGATACTAGCCTTTTATTTAATACATCATTTGCAAATATATTCTCCCAATCCGTAGAATACAAACTCTCCTTCTTCGCAGATGACATGATACTGTATATAGAAAACCCAAAAGACTCCACCCCAAGATTGCTAGAACTCATACAGCAATTTGGCAGTGTGGCAGGATACAAAATCAATGCCCAGAAATCAGTGGCATTTCTAGACACTAACAATGAGACTGAAGAAAGAGAAATTAAGGAGTCAATCCCATTTACAATTGCACCCAAAAGCATAAGATACCTAGGAATAAACCTAACCAAAGAGGTAAAGGATCTATACCCTAAAAACTACAGAACACTTCTAAAAGAACTTGAGGAAGACACAAAGAGATGGAAAAATATTCCATGCTCATGGATTGGAAGAATTAATATTGTGAAAATACTTTTTAGTTTTGTTAATTGTTTCCTTTGCTGTGCAAAAGCTTTTTACCCTGATGAAGTCCCAATAGTTCATTTTTGCTTTTGTCTCCCTTGTCTCTAGAGACATCTGGTAAATATCATTCTTTAAGGAACTCTGTAGTCAAAATTAGATGTGAAAGAGGTTAAGAATATGCCACACAAGCAGGAAGTTGTAATACGCTTATCAAGTGTTCCAGTCACTTTTATGCTGGAATGTGTTTTAATGAGAGATTAAAAAAAAAAAAAAAACCACCAGAGGACAAGGAGTTGAAGGAAGATAAATGAGGGTAGAGAAGGAAATGAATAGTCAATAGAGATAGTGCAGTTCTTAAAGTGGAGAAATAGAGTATCATGGGGAAAAAAGATGTCAAAATAGACTATTGTGAGTGTGAGTGGTATCAATCTTCAGTAGTACCAAAACACTAAAGTAAAAATTTAAGTTGTTAACTGAATTTTAAGCCACATGAGAGTAGGGAGAGCATTTACCATGTTCTGAGCATAGGTCCTGGCATATAATAGACACTCAACAAACATTATTGCATGAATGAATGAGTGAATGAATACATAGCTATTAAAATATTAGCAGGGTAGAAGGACCCATGTGGTACTAGATTAGAATGACAAACGTTAGTATGAATTTATGTTTACCCAAGTGGATATATAATTATGTGTGTATACATGTATATTCATGGATTATTTCTTAATTCTGCCTAGTGAAAGCACCAAGAAACAAACAACACTCTGGTAGCTACAAGCATTTCCAGCACCTATATCTGGGTTTTTAATTTCATTCTCCAATAAAAAGAAACAGTGTTCTTCTGAGAAATGGCCGATTCTAGGCCTGGGGCAGGGAATATACAATATGACCCTGGAACATCTGGTAGTGCCAGAGAGTAAAGAAAGGGCGGGGGGGACAAGGGAAGAATATGTCAAGGGGACCCAGGAGTCAACTGAAAGAACTCTCTATAGTCAAAACTAGAACAATTAAGCTAAGCACCACCCAATAAATAAAGTAATATTGGATTATAACTTGAAGGATAAATTAAACATCTGTGAATCCTTACTGATAGAAATAAATGATTGAATAAGTTAATGAGAGAGAGTAAAAGACTTCCGATACAGAAGAATTCCAAATACTTGTTTAGACACTGTTTCCCTCAAGGAGATGGAGCATAACTCCCCATATCTCAAGTGTGGGCTGCACATAGTAGCTTCCTTTCAAAGAATATAGCATCAAAAATGGGTGGTGGAGGGCAGTACTTCATAGTGGAGAACCCCACCAAACACTACCTTATCCAGGTGTTCAAGGTTAACATGTTCAATAAATCATGTTGATAGCATGTACCCTTGGTATCATGTGATATCATTGTCATAACTGGCACTTAATGTCTATTCTTTCTCCCTAATCCTATAACCCCAGTCTAAGCATGAGAAAAGCATCAGAGAGACTAAAATTGAGGGACGTTCTGAAAATATCTTACTACTTCAAACTGTCCAAGTCTTAAAAAAAAAAAAAAAAGAACAAGGTAAGTTTGAGAAATTCATAGTTTAGAGGAACCTAAGGAGATAAAATATCTAAATGAAATACAATATCCTGGATGGAATCTTAGAACAGAAAAAGGGACATTAGGTAAAAACTATTAGTCAATAATAGCCTATCAATATTGGTTCATTTGTTGTAACATGCTAATTTAAGATGTTAAAAATAGGGGAAACTTGGTAGAGTAAATTAGGATTCTGGGCATTATCTCTGAAACTTTTCTGTAAACCTAAAACTGCTCTAAACTAAAAACTTTATTCAAAATATATCAGCTAACATTTATTGAGGACATAGTATATGGCAACCCCTTTAAGCAGTTATACCTACTAAGTACTTTAATCTTCATAACAACCCTATAATGCAAACATAATTATCCCATTTCATAAAGAAACTGAAGCAAAGAGGGGTTAAGTAATTTGTCCAAGGCTGTCACATAGCCAGCAAGGGCTGGAGCAGGGAATGGAGCCTAGGAGAAAGAATTTTCCCTTGTTAGTATAAGATGACCTCAAGAAGTGCCTCTTAGCACCATGATTTGATTCTCTGATTTTTAATAGATCTGTTGTGTTGAGGATAGAGTATCTCACAAGTTAAAAAGCTACTATTGAGGCATTTTTGGGAACTATGGTAACAAATTAATAGGGTTTCAAACTCCTACTAGAGTGAAGGAGGAGGGAGGGAGATTATGGGTATAAATGTGAGTAACTTAAGCTTTATAAAAACAATTTCAATAAAATGAGGAATTTACTTAGTGGGATAAATTGGCAATGGTTATTACCCAAAAGTATAGTAGGGAAAATGGCCACACTCTAAAGGATTAAGACAGCTGGCTCAGGTAGAGTGCATACCATTACATGAAAATAATCATAAAAGTTTTTAAATGTGGATGATTGTCAAATTGTATAACTTGGTTGTGAACAAAATTAGAAGCCTAGAGATTATAGTCAGGCAAAGGGGAAAAAATAGCCTCCTTTATAAAGAAGGCACTGCTATGCATAAGAGAAAAAGTGAAGTACAACAATCAAAGCATAACAAAGAATGAGGTTTTGTTTTGTTTAATATAGTAGAGAGTTGAAATCTAAGAAAGAGTCAATGAAGCCATTATTTTGGTAGGCAAACCTAGAAACGGTTGGCTCCTGTAAAGGAAATGGTGGAAGACCTGAATAGATTCATTCAGAAATAGGGTGAAGCAGAGAAAGCAGCCTCTAACATGACCTTCAGAAGCAGTATTTGTTCTGATTGACTTGTGCATTGGCTGAAATTATTTTATGTTTGAATGAGTCTTTTCTTATAATCTTCCTTTTCTTCCTAATGCTGGACTCCCAAGTGTTTTCTTTTTCCTCATATTCTTTCCATATTTCCATTTATGTCAGCCATAAGGCAGAGCCTTCATTGGGTATTTTCTGAGTTATGTGTATTCAGAAAGAGACAGAAATGGAGGGTAGGAACTTTTCCTTAATATTAGCAAGTCCTTCCTCCTTTTTCAGGTTGACATCTTCACAAAACAGAAAGTAGATTTTAATGAGAAGGTTCTCTTCCCATTACATTGCTACCAGAAAGACTCTACATTTCAACGAAATCTCCTCTTAAATTTCTTAAAAACATAGAAGATACCAGCATTGTGAATATCTCTGTATACTCCAAATAGAAGCCAATGCTTATCAACATCTGGGGGAAAAAAGATGTCAAATAAGATACATATAATAAAAGCTGTGTGTTTAATAAATGTGATTTTTCAAAGAATTCACCACATGTTAAACTGTAGGAAACTTAATTTTTTTTTTTAAATTCACTCTTGAGGCGCCTAGGTGGCTCAGTCAGTTAAGCCACCGACTCTTGATTTCAGCTCAGGTCATGATCCCATAGGTCATGAGACAAAGTCCCATGTCAGGCTCCATACTCAGGGGCAGTTTGCTTGAGATTTTCTTTCTCCCTCTCCCACTGCCCTTGCCCCTTCCTTCTCCCCCTCCCCACTCATAAACTCTCTTTCTAAAATAAAGAAATCTTTTTTAAAAATTAAAAAATTCATTCTTAAAGATCAGTGTAGTCAGTAAGTGTTCTCCAGAGAAAACTAAGCAACAGAATATATAGATATAGATACAGCTATGGACACAGATGGACATATAATATCTTTTCTTTCCAAAAAAATTGTTTCATGGCCTGGCATATGATTTAATGTAGGTTCACATAAACCATAGGTTTGAACCTTGTACACAGTAAAAAGAAAGTTATTATTTAACATAGCACACATTTATAAGTGACAGACATTTGATAAAACATTAAGAAATCAAACATTTAGTTAAGCATTCAGAGAAATGACTTACCATGAGTTATGGATTTTGAAATAGTCCCCAAAGGATTTACAGCAAATCCCTTCACTGAAGACATTTAAAATTAGATTCAAAGAAAAACTTGAGTGAGAGCATACTGGAGTGAAAACTCCCACACTAACAAATATAAAACAGATGAATTTTAGCTTTTTCTATTTCTAATATTCACAACTGTCATTTTTGTGATTCATTAAAAAATAGATTTGGTATTCTAAACTCTTGGCCACAAACAACATAAAATAAAATAAAAATTAAGTCCGCATCACTTAATTACAATTCCCAAGACCTATAGGTTTACAAGACATTCAAGGGCAAAACTGTAAACTTTGTATATTGTACTTTTATCATTCACAGAAACAGAGGGTTCTTAGGGAAGTTCTTCTTTGGAAAATGATCTACTCCTGAGCTCCCCACAATTCACTGGGGATTCTGACCTGCAAGCACTACAGCTGATTTTAATTGCCATGATGATGCATAGAGAGAGATGTGATATCTGGACTAACTGGCTTCTAAACAATGAGGGGCTTTAAAGATTAAAGTCAACACTTTAAATTGCACTCACAACTGAATAGGAAGCTAATGCTGACCACTGAATGCAGGTGTAATATTCTCCATATGTTTTGAAACTTTATAACTGAAAGAGATCAAGCCCCCTGCATCACAGCAATAAAAACTCAAGGACAGTACATTACAACATTGTACTTTGAAGGTCAGAAGTGCAAAGATCATGATGGTAAATAAGACAAACCTATTGTGAGAAGTGTTCTTAGATGTAGAATGCCAATCTGAGGAATCAGTGCACACTGTGAGGCCTCCTTAGCCAAAGGCAAGCAGATTTTTGTAGCTAAATGTACCTTGAATACCTAAAATGTTGGCCTAGAAGTGAATTGGTCCATAGCTCCCGTGGTTACCTGACAACTAAGAACACTGGGTGCATGAAATGCTGACTAGAGCCTTTCAGATATGAGAAATAATGGCTAGACTTCATGCCTAGATAAGAGTTCACTGAACACTATTAGAATTGAAGCATAAAACCTTTAAAAGTAACATTCTGTAATCATAGTATCCTTAAGAAGCAGTGCATCCCTAAGAGTAGACAGTCTTTGGTGAATGAAACAGTATTAAATGCAAAAAATTAAATCAGACAAGCCAGGAGTAACCCTACCATGTGAAAGAAAATCCTCCAAATAGTCCAGTTTTGTTTTAGCCACTGACATATGGGAAAATTTATGTAGTAAAGTATATGCTTATAAAGTTTCAACTTATATATAGTTGGGGAAACAATTTATTATACCAAAGAAGCATAAATGTGTGACAGATGGCAATGCTTTTTTTTTTTTTTTTTTTTTATTCTTGGCAGGGTCCCTTTTTTAGCTGAAAGGCTTTCACTTCTTAAAACTATGAACATTGTCATTCACACCTATTTTCTGAAATTAAACAGACCAATTCTATGATGAAACCTCCTATAAATTTGGTTACTGTATAATGTCTTCCCCTTTTGTATCATAAATTATCTAGAGTGCCACTTTCTGTAGCATAGTGAAATAGGCCAAAAGTAGGCAAAAGGCAAGAAGCTTTCATTTCACATTCTCAAAATCGTTTTTTAAAAAAAAATCTTCTACATAAAAAAAATCTACAAAATCTTGCTAGGACTTTTAACAAAGGAAACTATAAAAAAGGTGATAGCGAAGTACATTATTCCATCCTGAAATCTTTATATTTGACATTTAAAATATTCAATTCCTCCAAATCATTTGCTAAATCATAATTTATGTTCACAGATGTCTTAGTGAAGAGTCATGGTTCGTTTTCTGAAAAATGAGCAAAAATGTCCATAGGCATATGTGACATAAGCAGACTAATTTATTGTATTACTTTCATATGCAAACACCTTCTTTAAAGTAAGAAATTTATGAACTTGATAAAGAAGTGAAATAATGTACTGTGGGACCAGGTGGAGAGCAAGGTAAAGGGTGGATACTTCTAGCTGCAGTCTCTGGAAGGGCAAGGATTCGATTTTTTAGCCTCCCACGGTGGCCAGCACTGCATCCTGCCCACTTGAAAGTCACAAGTTTGTTTTCTTAGGCCAGTGGGGGAAGGCTGGCTACTGTTAGGTTTATCTAAAGCTGACTCTCAAATGCAAATTATCAAAAATGTTAGAGTAGTTAAGGTAACTCCAGCTGCTATTGCAAATGCCAACATGTCAGCAGCTTAAGAAAATAAAAGTCTATTTCTTATTCACTTAGTGGTCCCAAGCAATGCATCTGATGGAGAAAGCAGAGTGGAGTTCAGGGCTAAGGGAGACTCTGGAACCTCTGTGCCACAGCAATCATTCAGAAATGCAACGCTTTCAGTGTCACCCCAATGTGTCAATTGGGGAAAGAGCATGAATAATGCTTGGGGGATATTTTTTTTTAATTTTTACTTATGATAGTCACACACACACACACACACAGAGAGAGAGAGGCAGAGACATAGGAGAGGGAGAAGCAGGCTCCATGCACCGGGAGCCCGACGTGGGATTCGATCCCCCGTCTCCAGGATCGCGCCCTGGGCCAAAGGCAGGTGCCAAACCGCTTGGGGGATATTTTTAAGGGCGAGGCTTGGATGTGCTGATATATCATTCTGTTCATGTCCCATGGCTAGAACGCAGTAACATGTTCCCATCTAAGGATAAGAAAGGCTGAAAAATGTTGTCTGACTCTCACAGTAGGAGGAAAGAGAATGAAATGTTTGATGAACAGCTAATCAGCTTTTGCCACAATATATGTCACAAAACTTTATTGCTGCAAAAATTGGGGTTAGACAGCCCTCACTTATAAGACAAAGCTAGTGACACTTTCTCTGCAATTTTAAAGAACACTTAATTTTACTTTTTTTCTCCTTATTCCATCTTTCCTCTTCATTTCACTTTCTTATCTGCAACCTATTTTATTAATCATCCACTAGTGATTTGGCCAAACTGATTATCCATATTGATTTATATTGAAATATGCATATGCATTCAAGAAGAAAGAAAATTATTCACATAGTATGCCATACATAAACATCTAGTTAACTTTTTTATGAAATCTAACTGGAAGGTCAACAAACTTTTTACTGCTTTTCTAATAAAAATGCAAGACCTTTTTCCCAGACGGTTTAAACCTATGGGAAGAATTATAATCAAAATGTAGAATGATGTAATCAATGATTACTTACATTTTTTTGTCTGTAAGCCATTCATCTTTATATTCAAGCTGCAATCCAAAGACAGTTTTCATCTTATAAAGAAAATTTAAATGACTGACAAAATTTTGGAGAGATTTCTATGATAATGTACCAGTGTTAGCCTAGGTGGTTGCTCTGGAGACCCTCAGGAAAATCTCTTTCTGGCATGTTTCCTCTGGGCTCACTATGCATCAGACAAGAGAAGGCTTCCAGATACGATTTCTGAGTAGGCTGCATGAATGTAGTCCCTCCCAGAAGATAAATATACATATTGCAGCAAGAAAGGAAAAAGTTGATATTTTTTGGAAATTTCCTGTGAAAAGACTGTTTCTAGAAATTGTGCGTCCTCTTTAATATCTGTATTAAAGAACTGGGCCGGGGGAAAAAGTTGCCCTTTGTTGGTTCAAATTATGAATAGGAGTTGAGAAGCAGCAGCATCTTTAAACCTGCCTCTCGCCCCCAATGAAGTAAGGTAGTAGTGGCTGGATATCACTAGGGCCCTCACATACATTTTATTCCTCAAAGAAAGCAATACAAACCATTAAAACACCTTCCCCTGTAGAAGGTCAGCTGGCAGATTGTGCTGAATGAAATCAAGCTGCAGGTCATATGGGTCACCTTAGCCATCCCTGGCCCATTGGGATCATTGATGCATCTCACCTCCCAGCAAGTGCAGGGTTCAGGGGAATAGTTAAACATTGCATTTTACAGGTACTAAAAGCAAAGCGTCCTTGGTTGAGTTCTACCCCTGTCTGTCCTTAAATTAGTATTACTATAGTAAAAAAATAAATAAAATTAAGTATAGCACCTCAAAGAGGGGGATCTCTCATTTTGGCAGTCCTAAAACAGTTGCTGAGGAGGTTAATTAAGCACACTGGATTGGGTACCTGGGCAATCCTGGATTCTAACCCTGGTACTGTCAAGCACACACTGTGGGACTTGAAAAAAGGTGGTTGTAAGAATTAATTGATATAACTATGCGCAGGATATAGCCAGTGATCATGAAACAGGAGCTCTTGTTATTACCATTACTACTATGATTACTATTTAGGGGACTTTGACCACCTTTAGGTAGTGGTGAGTGTGAAGGGTGGGGAAAAAAAGAAAGACTACTCACCAGTGGAGGACAGTTTGAGGGAACTGGCGCTGATTAGGCAGAGAAGAGACCTAGAAAGACCGTAATCTCAACTACAGTTATATGAAGGACCTCTTGGAGAAGTGATCAGACTGACCTGTTTAGGAAGTCCCTGGGAAGAGGACCCAAGACCAAAAAGCAAAGGATGGAGGTCCGGGAGATAAAGTTGGCTTCACATAAAGAAGATTAGAATGGATGAGAAAGTGGCATGGGATGTCTCTGGAGGGAGTCAGCTCACCATTCTAAGTTGCCCAGGATGGAGGAAAAAAAAAAAAATGTGTAGAAATCATGGACGGGATTTCAGGGATTTTGAGTTTTCAGACAATGCGTCGGACCAAATGGGCTCCAAGAAGCAGCAGAGGAGCAAAGCGAGTAAAAGGAAGTAGGCAGACGAGCTCCAGGCCAGCCTGGGCCTGACCTCCCGTACTTGCACGGTTGTTCTGCTGGAAAATCGTAAAATTTAATCAGGGGGTCTGGAAGTCCCGCCTGGGAGTAGCCGCGCGCTGAGAAGCTCGGTTGCTGTGGCGACGGGTACGGTTGGCCAGTGGATTCAGAGCAGATTTGGGGGAGGGGAGCCAAAGTCGTTCAGGACCTGGGCGTGGCTCCGGTTACTATGGTAGCGGGGACGCTTAGTCCGGGCCTGAGCACCGTTTAGACGCCAATGCTCTTCCCGTCCTTTGCATGGCACCCAAGAAAGAGAAAGGCGGGACTTCGAGCAACAGTTCTAAGATATGGGAACCTTCGCTCATCGGTGCACACTTCAATCAGGTGAGCCTGAGCCCTGTAGGTCCTCTCGGACCCTGTCACGGCCAAAGCCCCGCCAGACCCTCCAGGCAACGCCGCCTCCCCTTCCGAGAACCTCTTGCTTCTGCCCTCCCAGGCCTGGTCACTCCTCCCACTAGAGGGCCCAGGGTCTCATCTGCTGAGAGTGGGCGTTAAGAGGAGGGAGGGGATGCTGGGTGAATCAGTGCGATTTCAGAGGAGGGAGAAAGCTGAGTGCTGGGGAACAGAGCTGGTGTCGCTCTGACGCCTCAAGATCCTCTTCAGTGAAGTCGCACAAACGCTCTCCAAAATTATACTGGAGTTGTCTTATGATCTGTTCGCTTCCTCTTGATCTCTCCTGAAGGACAGAAATCCTGTTTGATTCGTCTGTAGCCTGGCCTGTAGTAGAGATTCACTGAATACTATTGGCAAAGAGAGGTGGAGTAGCTAAGATATCAAGGTATTTAGCACAAGTGAACCTTCGCGGATAGGAAAAGGTGAAATTCTTATGCAATGCCCTGATTCCACGATATCAAAGACTTGATATATTTTGCAGGTTTTGTAAGAGATTGGAGTACTGAGGGATTGGCTGCTAGATTCAGCCACAGGGTGGCAAAAAAGCATCAGGCAGTTTATAACCAACCTGCCACATGACTTCCAATTGCACAGCATCCCGACCAGGCTAGCTCCCCACCCCATCACACCTACCAACATTTAGTTCATTGGGGAGCCAATAGCTCTTCTCACCTGTTGCTAGGAATCCACTTCTACACTTAGTTGTTTCTAGATCCAAGTTAACATTTGGATGGAGAAAGGTTGCTTCTGAGAATTCCAGCCTGCCCTTCCAATGTACGTTAAAAACTAGAAAAAAGATATTTTTTCATTTTCTGTATGTGCGGACTTTGCACTAAAGAATCCATACTTAAAGGAAAATATATCCAAAGTCTTTTTTGTCCTTATTTTCTCCTGCATTTTTTTCTCTAAGAACAGTAATTCCATCTGATATGGAATTCCACCTGGTGAAAAATTTCATGAAAGTAGTTAAGATACTGCTGATGTTGACATGATGTCATGGAATTTGGGGTTATATCTATGACTTTAAGAATGAAGGATGTCAGCTCAGTAATTCTCAGTGACATTCTCAAATTCTGAAAGTTGTTTTTCAAAATATTCTGTAAAAGCGCCCTCTCTTTTGCTTTTATAAGTCAGCACTAGCCAAAATAACTTTTTCTCCATTTTCTTTGAGATTGTGTAGGCCAAGTTTGGGCTTGGAGTGAAACTTTCTGCTTGAATTATAAACTGCTGAACAACAGAATTTGATGGAGGTGCTGACACTGCATTAGCTTTAGTGTTGCAAATATGAAGCTATAATTTTCCTAGTTGAATGGAAAACCTAAAAAACACTATTTTTCCTTACGGCTTGAAAACCTGAAATAATATTCAGCTTTCTCGGTTCTGCTCAAACAGTAAAATTTCAATAAATCTTATATATTAAAAGAAAGAATTTGAACTCAAGGTAATAGGTAGTCTTAACTACAAAGGCTGAACCTCTTCAGTTTGTTAAATACATGGTTTTTTAAAGCAGGGGAAGACAACTGTGCGCCACTTCCTCTCCTACTTTTTTTTTTCCCCCTCAGTTTCATTTCACATCTGCTCCAAGAGAAAAATTCCTGGATTAACCCAGAGGTCCAATGCCCTGAGGCATGCCTTAACCACCAATGTAATAGACTCTGAATTTGGGCTAAAGATGATGAGAGAGGTGTGAATTCCTTATTCATAGGGTTTAGCAAAGTGTTTTGCAGGTAGTGGGTACTCAAAAAAATGTTTTGCCTTGGCACCCAAAGTTTCTTTCTGTACAATTGCTACTTATAGAAACATTGTTGCCAGTATGTATAGTTGAGAATGTGTGTTCTGTGTGTTGTATGTGTTTGTGTGTGTGTGTGTTAGGGATAAGAGAAAGGGAAATTCAGTCTCCCGTAAGCCAGTTTTTAGAATGAACTGATTAAAGAACCTATATCAGTAGTAATTTGGAACTGGTGTTCACATGCAGCTGCATTAGACTTTAAAGAGAATCAACAAGTTTATAACTTGGTTTTGACAAATTTACTTTGTATTGGTATTTTGGGCTATCCTTTCAAGGTGGACTAATTGCTATTTTTTTTTTTTAAAGATCTTATTTATTGGGATGCCTGGGTGGCTCAGTGGTTAAGCGTCTGCCTTCGGCTCAGGGCGTGATCCTGGAGACTCCTGGATCGAGTCCTGCAACGGGCTCCCTGTATGGTGCCTGCTTCTTCCTCTGCCTGTGTCTCTGCCTCTGTGTGTCTCTCGTGAATAAATAAATAAAATCATTTTTTAATAAGGATTTATTTATTTATTTATTTATTGAGAACGAGAGAGTTGGCGGGGAGTGGCAGAGGGAGAGAGAGAGAGACAGAATCTCAAGCAGACTCTGCACTAAGTTACACAGCGGGACAAAGGGCTCAGTCTCAGGACCCTGAGATCATGACCTGAGCTAAAACCAAGAGTCAGACACTCAACAGACTGGGCTACCTAGACTCCCGCAGTTGCTAATTTTTCAGTACACTTCAGTTGGTTCTAAAACACAAAAGATAGCAAATAACGCAAGTTATTTGTTACTAAGCACTAAATAACTAAATAGAGACTAGAAGTTAGGAAGATGAATGTGGGCTAGGATTTTCAGGAAATTTTTTGTAAAATAATTTGCCATTAGCTAGGCCCTAAAGACTGAGTAGAATTCAAGGAGGTAGAATGAAGGAAGATGATTATTTTAGGTAAGGAGATCAATATACATGACTTAAATAAATCTGGGATGTTTATTTTTTTTAATTTTTTTTTATTTATTTATGATAGTCACACAGAGAGAGAGAGAGAGGCAGAGACAGGCAGAGGGAGAAGCAGGCTCCATGCACCGGGAGCCCGATGTGGGATTCGATCCCGGGTCTCCAGGATTGCACCCTGGGCCAAAGACAGGCGCTAAACCGCTGCGCCACCCAGGGATCCCCAATCTGGGATGTTTAAATTGAGAAAGAGAAGGACACCTGGGTGGCTCAGTTAAGTGTCTGCCTTGGGTTTGGGTCCTGATCTCAGGCTCTCAGGAGCCTGTCTGCTGGGCTCCCTGCTCATTGGGGAGTCTGCTTCTCCTTCTCCCACTCCCTCTGCTTGTGCTTGCTGTCTAGTGAAAGAAAGAAAAAGAAAGAAAGAGAGAGAGAGAAGAAAGAAAGAAAGAAAGAAAGAAAGAAAGAAGAAGAAAGAAAGAAAGAAAGAAAGAAAGAAAGAAAGAAAGAAAGAAAGAAAGAAAGAAAAAGAAAAGAAAGAAATGTAGATCAGACTGCTTTTGGTATACATTGCTCCTGAATTAATTCCATCAATCAAATGGTCATTTACTAACTTTGCTATCTATGTGGCAAAACATTTATCTTGTTAATATACATGAACTATCACACCTCAAATTAGATAAAAAGAAAATATTTAGGTACTGGCAATAATTGGCAATAAAATTATAAAAATACAACTTAGTGTGGGCTTGTATGTGACGTAGACATTGTATTTATGATCTCCAGCAGCATTAGGGAGTTAAAGATGCTTTTAAAGATAAAATCTTTCCATGCAACTGTCAAGGCAGCCTCTATTGGCCACAGTGAAAGGAAGAGGTGTTAACCTAAGCATTTGGTGACTGAAGGTGCTATCTGGAGACATTCCGGTCTAAAATATTTTTATTTGTTATTTTTTTTATTGCAATAAAATATGGTAACATGAAATTTGCCATTTCAACCATTTTTGAATGTGGCATTAAGTACATTCACGTTACTTAACCATCAACCATCACTACCATCTATCTGCAGAGCTCTTTCATCTTCCCTGATTGAAACTATACCCTTTAAAGAATTCCCTATACCTTTCTCTCCCTGGCTGCTGGCAACCACCATTCTATCTTTTGTCTCTTATGAATTTGACTACTTTAGGTATTTTATGTCAATGTAATTATTCAGTACTTGTCTTTTTGTGACTGGCTTATTTCACTTGGCACAATGTCCTCAAGTTTCGTTCATGTTGTAGTATGTATTTAGATTGCCTTGTTTTTAAAGCTGAATAATAATCCTCTGTATGTACAGAATACATTTTATCTATCTATGTATCCATTGCCAGGCATTGATTTGCTTCCAATTCTTGACTATTGTGAATAAGGATGCTATTAATATGAGTGTACAAAATATGAGTGTACAAAACTCGGTTTGAGTCCCTGTCCCTATATTTAGTTTTTTCTGAGTATATATCTAGAAGTAGGACTTGCTGGATAGTATGGTAATTCTATGTTTAAAATTTTTTAAAGATTTTATTTATTTATTCATAAGAGACACAGACAGAGAGAGAGAGGGAGAGACACAGGCAGAGGGAAAAGCAGGCTCCTTGCAAGGAGCCCCATGTGGGATTCGATCCTGGATCCCAGGATCACACCCTGAACCAAAGGCAGATGCTCAACCGCTGAGTCCCATATGTTTAAATTTTTGATGAGCTGCCATAACATTTTTCACAGTGACTATACCATTTTATGTTCCTACCAGCAATGCAAAAGTGTCCCAATTTCTCCACATCTCCACCAATACTTCCAAAATTTTGATATATATATATATATATGTATATATATATATATCAGAATGTATTTATATTCTGATGTATTTATATATTTCTATTTATTAATATATATTAAATTATATTTATATATATTCATCCATCCTAATGAATGTGAAGTGATATTTCATTGTAGTTTTAATTTGCATTTCCTTAATAATTAGTGATATCACACATCTTTTTATATACTTTTGGGCAATTGTATATCTTTTCTTAAGACTTTATTTATTTGAGAGAGAGAGGGAGAGAGAGCATGAGAGCATGTATTCAAGAGTGGGAAGGGGCAGAAGGAGAGATGCTCAGGCAGACTCCGTGCTGAATGTGGAGCCCCACTGCAGCTCAATCCCAGGACCCTAAGATCATGGTCTGAGTCAAAACCAAGAGTCTAAGGCCCAACGGACTAAGCCACCCAGGTGCCCCAAATTGTGTATCTTCTTTTCCCAATTTTTTTTAAGATTACATTTATTTATTTACTTTTTTGAGAGAGAGCACAGTGGAAGAAGGGGCAGAGAGAGAAGGAGAAGCAGACTCCCCACTGAATAGGGAAACCAACATGGGGCTCTATCCTAGAACCCCAAGATTATGACCTGAGCTGAAGTCAAGACACTTAACTGACTGAGCCACCCAGGTGCTCCCTTTTGCCAATGTTTTTAACGGAGTTGTTGGGTTTTTTTACTATTGAATTATAGGACAATTTATATATTCTGTATACTAAACCATTATGAGATATATGATTTGCAAATATTTTTTTCTTTTCTCTGTATTTCCTGTCCACTCTGTTGACAGCATCCTTTGATGCACAAAGTTTTTAATTTTGAACATGTTCAATTTATCTAATTTTGCTTTTGTTGCCTGTGCAGTTGGTGTCACATCCAAGAAATCACTACCAAATCCAGGGTCACAAAGCTACTTTGCTATGTTTTCCTCTAAGATTTTTATGGTCTTAATCTTGCGTGTAGATGTGTGGTCCATTTTGAGTTAATTTTTGTTGTATATGATGTGAGCTAAGGATCCAACTTAATAATATTCTTTTTGCATGGAATATCCAGTTTTCCCAGAACCAATTTTTGAAAAGGCTGTCCCTTCATGTGGAGAAAGGGAGGGACAAGGGACAATACAAGTGTGACAAAATTTCCTACCATATTGAATGTGGCTTTTTCTTGTTTGGGCGTTCACTTGGTTGCCTTAGGGCTTTGGTTTCAGAGCTCCTATAGAGTTATTTTAGTCAGTCTTTAGATGTTCTTCCATGTTTCCAGGGGGTACAGAGGGCACCTAACTGCCTAGTCTCCTATTTTGTTGATGTCACTGTGGTCTAAGAGAATTTGCAATCAATTCTGATTTTTTCATTTATTCCAAGCCTACTATATGACAAGTGAGGCTGAGAAAGTAGAGATTAATAGAAGCTTTGTTCATGACAATTTAAAAAAATTTTCCACAATTGTCCAAACAACATAGCCATTCCTTCTAGGAGCTTACAGACTGCAAAAGGCCTGTCTCCGGATGTCCACTCTCACCACTGCTATTCAACATAGTGCTAGAAGTCCTAGCCTCAGCAATAAGGCAACAAAAAGAAATAAAAGGCATTCAAATTGGCAAAGAAGAAATCAAACTCTCCCTCTTCGCAAATGACATGATACTGTACATAGAAAACTCAAAAGACTCCACCCCAAGATTGCTAGAACTCATACAGCAATTTGGCAGTGTGGCAGGATACAAAATCAATGCCCAGAAATCAGTGGCATTTCTAGACACTAAAAATGAGACTTAAGAAGATAGAAATTAAGGAGTCAATCACATTTACAATTGCATCCAAAAGCATAAGATACCTAGGGATAAACCTAACCAAAGAGGTAAAGGATCTATACCCTAAAAACTACAGAACACGTCTGAAAGAAATGGAGGAAGACACAAAGAGATTGAAAAATATTCCATACTCATGGATTGGAAGAATTAATATTGTGAAAATGGCAATGTTACACAGGGCAATTTACACTTTAATGCAATCCCTATCAAAATACCATGGACTTTCTTCAGAGAGTTGGAAAAAATTATCTTAAGATTTGTGTGGAATCAGAAAAGACCCCAATAGCCAGGGGAATTTTAAAAAAGAAAACCAAAAAATAAATAAATAAATAAATAAATAAATAAATAAATAAACAAACAAACCACATCTGGGGGCATCACAATGCCAGATTTCAGGTTGTACTACAAAGCTGTGGTCATCAAGACAGTGTGGTACTGACACAAAAACAGACACATAGATCAATGGAACAGAATAGAGAATCCAGAAGTGGACCCTCAATTTTATGGTCAACTAATATTCGACAAAGGAGGAAAGACTATCCACTGGAAAAAAGACAGTCTCTTCAATAAATGGTGCTGGGAAAATTGGACATCCACATACAGAAAAATGAAACTAGACCATTCTCTTACACCATACACAAAGATAAACTCAAAATGGATGAAAGATCTAAATGTGAGACAAGATTCCATCAAAATCCTAGAGAAGAACACAGGCAACACCCTTTTTGAACTTGATACATCCATGAAGGCAAGAGAAATAAAAGCAAAAATGAACTACTGGGATTTCATCAAGATAAGAATCTTCTGCACAGCAAAAGAAACAGTCAACAAAACTAAAAGACAACCTACAGAATAGGAGAAGATATTTGCAAATGACGTATCAGAGAAAGGGCAATTTATAGATCCAAGATCTATAAAGAACTTATTAAACTCAACAGCAAAGAAACAAACAATCCAATCATGAAATGGGCAAAAGACATGAAGAGAAATCTCACAGAGGAAGACATAGACATGGCCAACATGCACATGAGAAAATGCTCCGCATCACTTGCCATCAGGGAAATACAAATCAAAACCACAATGAGATACCACCTCACACCAGTGAGAATGGGAAAAATTAACAAGGCAGGAAACAACAAATGTTGGAGAGGATGTGTAGAAAGGGGAACCCTCTTGCACTGTTGGTGGGAATGTGAACTGGTGCAGCCACTCTGGAAAACTGTGTGGAGGTTCCTCAAAGAGTTAAAAATAGATCTGCCCTACAACCCAGCAATTGCACTGCTGGGGATTTACCCAAAGATACAGATGCAGTGAAACACCGGGACACCTGCATCCCGATGTTTCTAGCAGCAATGTCCACAATAGCCAAACTGTGGAAGGAGCCTTGGTGTCCATTGAAAGATGAATGGATAAATATGTGGTCTATATACACAATGGAATATTACTCAGCCACTAGAAACAACAAATTTGCTTAGATGTGGAGGGACCTGGAGGTTATTATGCTGAGTGAAATAAGTCAATCTGAAAAGGACAAACTTTATATGGTCTCATTCATTTGGGGAATATAAAAAATAGTGAAAGGGAATAAAGGGGAAAGGAGAGAAAATGAGTGAAAATATCAGTGAAGGTGACAAAACATGAGAGACTCCTAACGCTGGGAAATGAACAAGGGGTGATGGAATGGGAGGTGGGGGGGGGGTTGGGGTGACTGGGTGATGGGCAATTAGGGGGGCACTTGGTGGGATGAGCACTGAGTGTTATGCTATATGTTGGCAAATTGAACTCCAATAAAAAATTTTTTTAAAAAAAGCCTTGTCTCTGGGTAATGTCAGATAGCTTCAAAATGACTGAGCTATCTGTATTTCAATTGGAATTTTGTGTTATGGTCAGAACTTTTGTGTCAACACAGGATAAAAGAACTTTCCGATGTTTTTTACAGTACGTGACAGCATGATAACACTATAGAAAATATTCAGAATTCCAGTAAGAATCCTTTTTTTTTTTTCCTTTAAGATATTATGGACATTTGTCTCAAATGTGTTCTTCACAAAACCAAATGTGTTCTTCACTAGCACAGTGCCAGTGCCCAAAGTTTGCATTGATTTAGATAGGTAGTTTTGGGGATTTTGCTAATTTTGTTAAATCTTTTCATATTTTCAGATTATCTTAGGATAGTTATTTCTTTTCATTTGTTCCTGGTTTTAGTTCTCATTTTTATGTGTAGCAGAATGGCAGCCATAATTCATGAGGCCATCTTTAGGCATAGCAATTATTCCATTTACATATTGTGACCCACCACAAAAAAAAAAAAAAAAAAAAAACATTAAAGAACAGCAAAAGAGTTTATGGCAATCCACATACTCTTTAACCCATCCAGTTTCGCTCTTCTAATACACTGATTTTAGGTCCCTAATACCCAACTTAAGGGACTAGACACTCATTGTTATTTGCCTTACATTTATCACTAAGATGTTACTTCTTGATTAAGACTCCAGTTCCTCTTTAATATAAATATCTATATACTTAAAAATGTTTGGGAACACCTACCATCATATATTGAGGTCCTTACTGGGAGTCAGGAGGTCTTGTTTCCAACTTCCATATTTTCATTTTCAGTGTGTGTTTTTATACATTGAAATGTATGATACTTCTCAAGTAAGTAGGAATATTTGCATCAAAGACACAATTTGATGTTATACATGATAGTGCCCTCCTTTAGTATGCTCATTCAGAGGTGGAGACTCCCAGGGTAGCTGGGCTAACCTGCCCCCTTCACATCACTGACAACCCAAGCATTTCAAGGTCTGGTTCTTAGACATGCAGTGATGTATCCACTCTCACTTTGGCTCTAGGCTTTATCTTATAATTCAGTACTTAGTCAAAGAATGCCTTGAATTATGTGCTATCTATTCATGTTTTATGGAGCACAAGTATAATGTGAGCTGCCTCACAGCAAATCACATCTTTCTATTCCTTGTACCTACCTCATAATAACTAGCATGGTTGTAGGCACATGGTATCACACTCAAAGTATATTATTGGAATTAGTTCATTGATTGACTTTGAAATAGGAATAAATCTATACTGTGGAAACCAGGACAGTTAGTAGACAGTGGGGATGTGTTCTAAGAGAAAAGGAAGGGACAGAAAACATTTACATAAAAAAGCATCACAACAGATACATAACACGATTATGACAGTGCCCAGAAAACAACTATGCAATGATGCTGTTTCACTTCTCAGATATTTCATCTGCCAGCCAGGAGATATTAAATGAAAGTTCTTCGAAACATTTAGTTAGTGGTCTCTCCGTATTGTACTTCAGTTGAGGAATAGTATTTTTCTCTTATTAAATGTAGTTTAGTAACAATAGCTGAGTTGTGCACATTTGAAAAATAGTAATAGAGTTCCCTCCAGTCTTGGGCAAAGTTTATAATTCTTGTAAAGGTTTAACAAGGTGGATAAGGATTCAAGATAGGTATTGCTGAAATATTAATATCCCAGACCTCTTAAACAAAGTTATAAAACATACAGATATTAAGATGATAATAAACTAAAGTCTGTTTTTTTGAGAGGAAAATGTTCAATTAAAATGAACTGCTTGAACGATTACAAATATACTTTATCAAAAAGGGAAATACATTTTATTGGGCAGAATCCTTAAACTGTGTTTGAGAGGCAGTGAAGGATTTTTCAACTTTTTTGATCTTAAACAGGGAGCTATTTCTCATGTTAATGTGTATTTAAGACTTACTGGAAATACTCATAATATGAGCTGAAGACTGATGTCTGGCAGCAAGCATATTTCTGAAATTGGGTTGGTTTTTATTACTATATTTTCTGAAATATGCTTTCATTGATATTTACAAAACAAATTGCCAGTTCACACAAAGGTTGTTTTAATAAAAGCCAACAAAAACAACTGAGTTGCTAGGAAGAATGTTAAGAGGGAAATGGACTTTTCATAACCTCACATTATAATTTCTCCTTTTTGGACAAAAATGTATTATTTGAGTGAATTTGGAACCAAAAGGAATTAGCATGTCAAAATATCTACCTAGATGTTATATGTGATCACTTATTGCAAATGAAAAATATTAAATATAAGTAAAATATAAATGTTGCCAATATGAGTTTGGCAACCCTCTAGGAAAATTTTAGTTAAGAAATGGTGCACGTTAACCATGTTTCAGCTTTAGCCTTAGAAACCATCACTGGCTCCCAGTTACCCATGGGATAAAATCCAAGATGCTCTGCCTGGCTTTCATGGCCCTGTCTAATTTGGCCTTCCCCTGCCCATCCATCTTTTCCTCTCTCTACTCCAGTTAAATGGTCTCCGTAGTATCCCCAGGCACATAGTGACTATACCCATGCAGGTTCCTGGCCTAAAGACCATCCAGCTCCTTCTCATTAAAATCCTCCTTCATATCTTCCAGAAAGGAGCTCAAGTCACACAGTTCTGTCCCTCACTGACTTTTCTCCTTCTATTAAACTACTCCAGTGATGGTTATCTTTACTGCTATCCTACTTTGAGCTGTGGGCCAACAGTTTCAGCATCATCTACTATATCTATGTTCCCTTACAACACTGCAAATTTCTGGAAGGTAGCAAAAGGTTAACATACTTAATTCCTGGTCACAGCACTTACTAAGAGTGATATATAAGTACATAGTGATCTTCAAGAGATACTTTTGAATTAAATACATTGAATGCATTTTACTGTCTCCACCTCCTGGCCTGTTTTCTCCTTTGAGCTCTAGGATTAATCCCAACCCACTGGTTATAAGAACGTAAATTGAAGAAAATCTCAAAGCCCTAATTTTTGCAACCATAAAACAGGGACAGTGTTCATACCTCCCTTGCAGATATTAGGACGATTGTTGAAAGGATTCAAAGGCATCTAGTGCATAGTATTTCAGGTTTCACATGTCCAAACCCAAACCTCAGGTTTTCCCTTTCAAACCTGCTCTTCATCTTCTCAGTGAGTGGTCTCACCATTCACCTAGTGAGTCACTAGGGCCAAAAATCTTGCAGTTGTAAGTTTTTTACACCTTTTATGCACATCCTAATTAACTTTTAGTAAATCCTATTCGTTCTACCTTGGAAATGTATCTAAAATCCATCCTGTTGGTACCACCTCCATTGTTACATCCTAGTCCAAGCCATCATCATCTGTCTAAGCTGCAAGTAGCTCAAGAGCTTCAGAATTTGGTCTCTTTCTCCCATTTTTGCTGACCTAGAGTCTCGTTACTATACAGAGCTAGAGTGGTTCTTTTAATATGTAACACTTAGAGTAAAATTCAGATGTCCTACCATGGCCTTGAAGACACTTATGTGTGCATTCTCTGCCAACTACTTTGACTTCATCTGGAATTTTACTAGCCTTTTTTGCTGATCTTCAGATCCATCAGAGAGTACACTGCCATCTTTGCTCTTACTGAGCCCTCTGCCCAGAATGACCCTTCCCAAGATAATCATGTGAGTCACTCTTGCTCTCCCTTCAGGATTCTGTTCAAATATTTCCTTTCCTGATCATCCTACTTAAACTACACCATCACATTCCATCCACTTAACCCTGACTCTGTTCCTGACTTTCTGCTTTACATATATTTCATTATTCTCTGTTTTCCCCCATGAAGGCAGGGAGTTACCCTGCTGACATATAGAGAGGCTCAAATAGCATTGCTGAATGGAGGAATAGTAGGGGCTCAATAAGGAGAAGCTCCTAGTAATAATAATATTACTATATTTACTGGAGTAGTATGAAAATCAAATAAAGCATCTGAAAGTATGTGGAACACTATGTAGCCCTAATAATTATTATTATTTTATCATATGATCATATAATAATTATTGTTGTTATTATTCTTTTATATATTTTCACATGGATGTTACACATGTTCAAACTCAATATATTTAAAACTGGAACTATCCTGTTCATTGAAATAAGAAACACCCTAGCAACTCCTCTTCTAATTTTCAATTGGTAACACGTCCTGCTATTGTTACCTATTTCAATCCTTTCTTTCTCACCCCTCATAACTTCCAACACTATTATAATAGTCTTCCAACTTCCTTCTTGCCTCTTCATCCAGGGGTGAAAATTTTAAAAATATGTTGTCACAATTATATGTAAATAAACATATACATTTTAAAAATTAAAAAATTGGGGATCCCTGGGTGGCTCAGCGGTCTAGCGCCTGCCTTTGGCTCAGGTCGTGATCCTGGAGACTCAGGATGGAGTCCCACATCAGGCTCCCTGTATGGAGCCTGCTTCTCCCTCTGCCTGTGTCTTTGCCTCTCTCTTTCTCTCTCTCTCTCTCTCTCTCTCTCTCTCTCTCTCTCTCTCTCTCTATGTGTCTCATGAATAAATAAATAAAATCTTTAAAAAAATAAAATTAAAATTAAAAAATTAAAAATCACTTTTTATTCTCTATAAAAACTAAACTATATATACCTTATGAAACTCCTCGCCAGATGGTATAATTTTTAATACTTATCAGTCATATCATTTTTCTAATGATTTCAAAATCATTTGTTGGTTTTCAGAAGTGTTGGTTCTGCCTTTGGTTGATGGTTTTCATGTCCTAAAAGTTGCCTTTCTCTGAGCCATAAGGTGACATGAAGAATGTATGCAGGCTCTTCCTATAACTTTCCTTTTAAATTGGTAGTCATGGGATCCCTGGGTGGCGCAGCGGTTTGGCGCCTGCCTTTGGCCCGGGGCGCGATCCTGGAGACCCGGGATCGAGTCCCACATCGGGCTCTCTGCATGGAGCCTGCTTCTCCCTCTGCCTGTGTCTCTGCCTCTCTGCCTCTCTCTGTGTGACTATCATGAATAAATAAAATCTTAAAAAAAAAAGAAAAATAAATAAAAATAAATTGGTAGTCATTATGTAATTTGTAGTTCTCTGTATGTAGAGAATTTCTCTCAATATCAATATTGTACATCATGTTAAAAGTAATCAATTATACTTTTGCACTTCTTATAAATCTAACTTTTGAACTTTTAATAATGATGTCAAAATTTTTTCTAGTCTTCATAATACTGAGTTTTTATATGCTTAATTTCTTTATTATCACTTAAGTCACAAAACCATTTCTTAGAATGTCATACTTAATCAGTTGGCTTAATTTTATTAATTTTTGATCACCCTAAACCTACTTGGTTAGCATACATAATGTGGCTAAAGTTTAGGATTTAATAAATTGGAAGAGGTTAATAATTCATCATACTTTTCATTTTTATCATAAAATAATAAACCCATTTCTGTACAATTTGTTAGAAAATATAACAGTTTTTCTCTTATAATTATTTAGTTTGTTTCAAATTGTATACTTTATTCATTTGTTTCTATATATCTTCTGCTTCTCTTTTATAGGATGCTTTCTTAATTTTAAATGGGCAACATATTTTCATTTCTCTCTTGTAAAGCTAAAGAAGGTACTGAAATTTCTAGTAGAATATCTCATTAAAGCCAAATGCCTAAAAGCTAATTGCACTTTTCAAATGTTTAACAACTCCCACTTCATGATTCACATTAAAACGAACACACAGACCTGGCATGATTTCCTCTCAGTGGCTGCAGCTCTAGTTCTATAGTTTGCCCATTGGAGCCTTAGCATTTCTCTAATGTACAATCCTGAACTCTCTTCAGATTGATTATTTATCTCTGGTGTTTGTTTAATAGATGGTAACAAATAGAAAATTTATAAAGAAGATACTAATACTGATTTATTTGGTATACATCTTTTGTTGCGTCAGCTGACAATGTTGAATGTATTGAGTTGGGACGAAAACAAAACCTCTAGAACGTTCTTCAAAATTGTTGATTGAAACTCCAGACTTTCTCCATGTTACCTCTCTGGCACTGTTTTCATGCGAATCCTTGTCAGTGAAACCATTTTTCTTGGTACCCACTGAAATAGTTTGAGATAAAACAGATGCTTTTCTATCTTATTCCACCAGATCAACAAACAATAATACCCAACCAGGATCCCTGGGTGGCGCAGTGGTTTGGCGCCTGCCTTTGGCCCCGGAGCGTGATCCTGGAGACCGGATCGAATCCCACGTCAGGCTCCAGGCATGGAGCCTGCTTCTCCCACTGCCTGTGCCTCTGCCTCTCTCTGTGTGACTATCATAAATAAATAAAAAAAAATATTTTTAATTAAAAAAAAATACCCAACCATTTTCGGTTACTTGAATGTTGCATATTAGGTATTATCAAAACATCTTTACATGAAACTTTTTTTTTTTTAATTTATTTATGATAGTCACAGAGAGACAGAGAGAGAGAGGCAGAGACACAGGCGGAGGGAGAAGCAGGCTCCATGCACCGGGAGCCTGATGTGGGATTCGATCCCGGGTCTCCAGGATCGCGCCCTGGGCCAAAGGCAGGCGCCAAACCGCTGCGCCACCCAGGGATCCCTACCTGAAACTTTTAAAGCTCTACCAATAGTGATTAAAATTTTACTAGTTTGACTTCTATTTTTTCTAAAAGGTTGCTTTATCATTTCAGTAGATAAATGCTTTGCCACACTCAAGACCATGAGGCTACATTGCTGTGATATACCCATACAAATTATTTTTCAAAGTTAAACTAAGTATTTCATGTCTGATAATGTTTAATTATGTTTACGTAATAGATGGCGTTAAAAGTTCTGATGATATATTTAAAAATATTTTGTAATTATCTTATTGACACACTTTGATAAAAAAAAAGTTTTTATTTTAAGCACGTTAGTGCATGAGACTGATTTATTGTGTTCTTTAAACTTCATTAATGATTGCAGATTTTCTGTATTGGAATCATGACCTTTAACAAAACATGATAGACAGTTTAATTTTAAAAACTGTTTCACCTGTTCAACTGTTAACAACACAACCTCTGAGTTCTATTTCCATCCAACATTTATATCACTTGAATAAGTTAATCAGATTTTTATGTTGAAAGAATCAAGTTGTTTTCATTTTAGAAATACAAGAATTTTAATGCTGTAATGGTTTTTGTGCCATATCAGAACATGTCTCAGGTTGTGGCTGATTACTGTTTTCTTCTTTGATCTCATGAAAATCCAGAACATTTACCTGTTCATGATACTTAAAAGAAATTTTAGAAACATACCCAGACTTTGAAGTCTCTTCATTGTAGGTTTCCATTTAAAATATTTACCATAAATTTGTGTATAAAAAACTATACACACAGAATTGCATTGTACTATAATCAAAATTAAAGTAAACAGTGGGATGCCTGGGTAGCTCAGTCAATTGAGTGTCCAACTCTTGATCTCAGCTCAGGTCTTGATCTTAGGATCATGAGTTCAAGTGCTGCATTGGGCATGAAGCCTACTTAAAAAATTTTTTTTTAATTTAAAAAAATTTAAAAATTAAAAATAAAGGTAAAAATCAAACAAGTTAGAAGCAATAGTTTGAGGTTGAGGGTTATGATTAACTGGGATCCTCCAGAAGCCCAGAATGCTTACTAAACACTGCATCAAGCCTTGCTACCTGCCATGACACAGCCGAGATCCACAGACCCTGCTGCAGAAATTCCTGGAACTCTAAGAAATAAACGTCTGTTATTTATAAGCCATCAAGTCTGGTATTCCATTGTAACAGCCTGAAGAGACTAGGACATACTGTATATTTTATATTTCCCCCCTCTCTATCCTAGTCTTGTTTTACTCAATCCTTCCACTGAAGCCCCTCCTTCCTCATGACTAGTTTATTTGCCATTCTGTGGATCTTTCCAGCTATTGAATCCTTTTTTAGGTTTTATGCCTAAAACTCAACACAACTTTCCAAGAATCAAGACACTCTGGTTTTGTGCAATGATAGGGTAATGTTTTCTATTTGATTCCTACCTTTTTTCCCCCGATACAATGAGCAAAGGCCTTTCAATAGATCTGAAGTGCATTAGGCTAACGGTAATGGAAAGCATTGCATATCGATATATTTCCTATAACTGATCACCAAAGTCTCTAAACTTGTGATTAATTTACATTTTCCACAAAGCATTCACTTAGACTTCCCGCACTGAATCTCTCATCTGACATATGTACTTGCTTAGCTCAGAGAACTTTGTGAAATCCTCCTGCAGTGTTTAATGGCACAGTGTCATTGTCACAACATCTGATAATGAAGACAAGGCAGGGTGGCAGAGGAAGGCCCATTGTCTGGAAATCAGAACATGCTTCTTTGGTGTCATCTTGACCAAGATGTCATAGGTTTTTCTATCTGCAAAATAAAGGAATTAAACTAAATGACAAAAAAGAAATCTCCCAGCACTGAATGCCACAATTTTAGACTTCACTCTAATCTGTTTTCCTATCTTGTATAAAAGCAGTTAACTAAGACCTTTCCAAGAATGATCCTTAGGGTTCCCCACTGTTAAAACTGCTTTGTCCAGAGAAGTGCCTGCTTAACCTTACCTTTGTTTTTAAGCTAGTTGTCTAACCATGACAAAACATTTCCTCTACTTCCATAGTAACTCAATATTTGGGGTATTAAAACTTGTGAAATGCTCTCTAAAATTAAATAAATTCTGTTTCCTGGCCTCCCCTTGTCCTCACCCCCACAACCATTATTCTTTGTGTTGTTCTTACTACATCTTCTGTTAAATATGGTTCTAATGTGTAGCCCTGGGTGGCATAGGCAATATAATAGTTTCTTAGGTGGCATGTATTGAGTAGAAATGGAGAATGAGCCCTCCAAATTATATAAACACCAATGAAAAAACATATGATCTCTAAAAATGTATATGAACCCTAAGTGAATATAATATTTGAGTTTTGGTTAAACTAGGTTAAGGTTAGGAATACTGAGTTCAACCACTTCTATCTTCATATCAGATATTTAGAAGACTGAACAAAGATACAAATGGGTCCTTTATTTACACTTCTAATTGTAATTACAAAGCCAAACATTAAAGAATGCCTATCATTTATCTTATCTTTCATATCTTACACATTTAGCACCAACTTAGGAAAATGTTTCTGGAAAAAAATGGTTTATTATTACCATATTTTCAACCCTTGTTATGGAAATAACTATAGATATATTACACTGTATTACTCTTTGGGATGAAGATGACACTTTGGGTCAGAAGGGCATATGCTTTCAGTTATGTTGAAAGTTGGGGCATCTGGGTGGCTCGGTCAGTTGGGCGTCTGCCTTTGGCTCAGGTCATGATCTCAGAGTCCTGGGATCGAGACCCATATTGGGCTCTCTGCTGGGCAGGAGGCCTGCTTCTCCCTCTTCTTCTGCCCCTCTCTGTTTTGTGCTCTCTCTCTCTCTCTCAAATAAATACATAAAATATTTTTTTAATGTGATGTTAAAAGTAATGATGACCTGTTTTTTTGCTTAGTCCCTCTTGTGTTCTGTAATGAGCAATCTTGTCTAGAGTACAAAAGTTTTGGTCATGTGGAGTAGAATTTCTGGTTATATGAAATCCATATGGGAACTGGACCTCTGGCTGTAACCTCATTAGCACCACCACCAAAACAGCTGAGGAAAACAGCTCATCCTCCATGCATACACCACAAAGAGTCACTTCACTTATCTGATTGCAGCTTCCCTGAAAGTTTGCTTTCAGCTTCTTTAGGATTTTTCCTTTTGCTTTTTCTGTTTGTTGTCCTCATCACCATCTCTAACTATTCTTATATTATAGAAGTCAGTGCTCCAGCAAAAGTAAAGTTGAAAGTTTCCACTCTACTTTGAATTTAAGCTCCTAAAAAAGTCCTTAAAATCATCCAACTTAATTTGGTCAATGAAAGTTTTCAAACAAATAAATATGTAGAAACAGAATAGTTGTGCTTGACATATTGTCTTAAATTAATTCAACAGAAAATACTTTACAACCTAGCTTGGATTGAAAAAAGTGGGACTAAAACAAAGTCAAGCTAGGCAAGGTGGATGCCTTTCCAGATCTTTTTTATGTCTTTTATAGACTCTCCTTAACAGTCAGTTCTAAACACTGAAAATGTCAGCTATGGAGCAAGAACCTCTTTACATAATATGTCTTCAGCCCAGAAGTAGCTGAGATGTGGGTAGGCCATTATTAAGTGGCCAGCCCTTATCTTCCTCAGATTTGGGAACAGATTTACCCTTTCATTATCTCCTGAAAGTTTTCCCCATTTTCATTCCTCTGTCCTATTTTGCTATTGACATTTTGTTCCTAATTTTCCTTCCTCCATTCATCATTTGTTTCAGAGAAGGGAGAGTGTGGTCCTTGACACGGAAACATCCCTTAATGGGGGAATTATTTAAAACATTATGCATTTCCAGAATTATGAATCTTGTAACATTGGCCCATCCCAAAATATAACTTTTAAAATGCATTTTAGAGGAAAAAATAATTTCCTTTTTTTTCTTTAAGAGAGATAGAGGGCAAAGAGAGGGTTTGGCAGAGGGAGAGTTGAGAGAGAATCTTAAGCAGGCTTCATGCCCAGCTCAGAGCCCAACTTGGGGCTCGACCTCACAACCCTGAGATCAATCTGAGCTGAAAATCAAGAGTCAGATGCTTAACTGACTAACTTACATGCCCTTAAATTTCCTTCTTAAAACTGTTTTTGTTTCTGTTTTTGAAAGATTTTACTTATGTATTTGACAGAGGGAGAGCATGAGCAGGGGGAGGGGCAGAGGAAGAAGCAGACTCCCTGCTGAGCAGGGAGCCCAACTCAGGACTGGATCCCAGGACCCTGAGATCATGACCCAAGCTGAATGAAGGCAGATGCTTAACTGACTGAGCCACCCAGGTGCCTCTATTTTTCCTTTTTTTAAAATTCTTATACCTCTCCACTAATATGAAAAATTGAAGGTTGTCTGTCTGTATTTATATCTAATGGGCTTTTATTTATAAATAAATGTTTACCTGACATTCACTAAGTCCTTCTCTTTGAGTAGATTTTTACATTTTGGACATGATTTAAGACTGATTATACCATCTAGTGAATGTGGAGTTTGAATTAAATTCAGTTGAAAATATTTGTTTTTTCCATCTTAAACTACCGTCCTGTGTACTACCTAGAGAAAATAGAAAGAGGAGGGTGGGTGACTGGAAAAAAGAATAATACAGCATTCTGATTACACAGGAGCTTACAGTCTGAGAATATACAGACCCCAGTCATTCTAAAAGTGTGATCTCATCAGGGTGCCTGGGTCACTCAGTTGGTTAAGCGATCTACTCTTTTAGCTCAGGCCATGATCTCACAGTCGTGAGATCAAGTCCCGCACTGGGCTCTGTGCTGAGCTTGGAGCCTGCATAAGATTCTCTCTCTCTCCCCACTCTCTCTCTCTCAAAAAATAAAAATAAATAAATAAAAATGTGATCCCTGGACCAGAAGCCACAACAATAGAAGGCAATTTATAAGAAATGCAGATTCTCAGGCCACCCTAGACATACTGAATCAGAGCAGAGATTCCTAGTAGAACCCAGTACTTTGTGCCTTATCAATCATGAGCCTGAGCACACTAATGTTTAAGACATACACTATACAGGGATCCCTGGGTGGCGCAGCGGTTGGGCGCCTGCCTTTGGCCCAGAGCGTGATCCTGGAGACCCGGGATCGAATCCCACGTCAGGCTCCCGGTGCATGGAGCCTGCTTCTCCCTCTGCCTGTGTCTCTGCCTCTCTCTCTCTCTCTCTGTGTGTGACTATCATAAATAAATAAAAATTAAAAAAAAAAAGACATACACTATACAGTGACCACACGTATGTAACTATATCATTAGCATAATACTGAATAGTACTGACAGTGAATTTTCACAGGCAGGCAGAGGACATAGAGATCACTGTTGGGCTGGGACAAATGAAGCATTCCCTGGAAGGAAGGGATTCTGTATAAAAGGACCAGGTGAGCAGGGAACTGAGAAAACAAATGGCATATTTGTGATATACAGTTAACTACCAACTAGAGACTGTATTAGGTTCTTTACACATGCTATCATGGTTAATCCTCATAACAACCCTAAAAATACTATTCCTATTTACATGAGAAAGTTGAAGCTCGATTTACACAGACCAATTTGCCAGAGCTGTGAGAGTTTAGAAAAATAATGGGTGGTATGGTATTAAAAATATGTGAGGAAGGGAATGTGAGGGGCTTTAAGTTCCAGTCCATGGAATCTGGACTGTATCATATCCCATTAGAGTCCATGAATTAGACAATTAAAGTACATCCTGTGAAGGAAGAGTGAAATTATGAATTTGATGTCTTAGGAAAATTAATGGGTTGGAGAAAGAAGAAGCTTAAAGTTGACTAGACCTCGTAGAAGATGTTTTCAATAGTCCAGATTCAAAGTAGTTATATATTGAACTGGGAGAAATCCATAAGAATAAAAAGGAAGGAGTGAATTCAAGAAACTCTGGAAAGAAATTAACTATGGTTGCCTATCCTAGAGGATAGTTGGAGAGGAATTGAAATTATGATGACTAGGAGAGATGGAAAGTCTTGGAAACAGACAAATTTATCACAATGAACTTAGATGATTTTTACTGTTTGTGATAGGGAAGATTTTGTTTCATTTGTTTTGGTTTTTAGGATATAAAGAGGAGAAGATCTCAGCTTTTAGATATGCTGATTTTGAGATGATGGCAGAACATTGAAGTAGAAATGTTCATCAGGCAGTCAAAAATAGGCTCACAGCCCATGGATGGCAATATAAATTCAGGGGTTGTAAGTAGAAAAGTAATAGTGGATGCCATGGGAGCAGCTAAAATATTCAATAGAGAGTATGTGCCAGGAAAAGAACAGAAGGTTAAGGACAGAATTCTGTGGAATATCTAAAAGATCTTCATGTATAAACCAGAAAGAAAAGAAAGAGCCTGATGATCGAAGTTGAAACACCCAAGGAGTAAAGACAGAATGAGGACAGGATGGAGCCCTGGAAATTAGATCAGAGAGAAGGGTAAATTCTTCCACCTATGGAGACATAGGGAGAATAGGGCAAGACAACCATATTTGGTGATGAGGACATCATTAGTGACCTTCAAAGAATCAATTTCAATAGGGTGTGTGGTGATGGTAATGGTGGTCAGGGAGGGAGTTGGAAATAAGACTACAGGGTTTAAGAATATGGGGCTTATCAGGATATGGGAGCCTCTAGTATAAGTCACATGTTCTGGAGAGTTCAATAATGAAGAAAAGAAGATCAGGTAGGAAATGGTTAGTAGGAAGACTGGAATTAGGTAAAGATAGTAATCTGTGTGTTAAATACCATAGAGAGGAAAGGGGAGGAAGGGATGGAAAACTGGAGAAGGAGAGATGGGAGAATTGAAGGAACAAAATTATAGACAAGGTCAAAAGAAAGCGAGTCATTGGCTCTAGAGCAGCAGAGAAGGGATAAGAATCTTCCTCAGCCCAAGCAAAAGGAGCAAGTTCTTGAGACTTGTGAAGGATGTACTGAGATGAAATATGAACAGGGGAGGAACCAAAGCAAGAAAGTCTTGCTTTTCTGAGGCAGTGGAAGTGAGGCCACTGTGTAGACAGAAAGTAGACAAGCAGGAGACAAAGTCAAAGAATTCTTTCCATTATTTCTTCAAGTGGCATCTGCCCATGAAACTTTTCCTAAGACACAGGAAAAGATGTGGTCTGGTAAAATGCATATCACATGCATATACATGAATGCATGTATATGCAATCATATACATTGTGATTTTCATACATCTGTCTCCCCTACTAGACTGTGGGTCTTTTAAAAGCAGACTTCCTTCTAGTACTTTCTAAAAGGCAGAGAAGCTCAAAGGATAATATAACAAGCACATTTGTACCATGGAAAGTTGTATCATGAAAAACTGACAATTGCTAGTTTGCTACTTCTTTTTTTTTTAAGTAAACACTAAAAAAAAAACCCTGAAAACTTTGTCCTTACTGCCATCCTCTATTCCATTCCTTTCTCTTCCCAGAAACAAATACTATCATGAATTTGATATATATCTTCTCAGCCTACCTATGTGTCCATTTATCTATATACACAAATAATATATAGTGTTATTTACTGTATGGTTACTGAATGTTATGTATGATGACTTCTTTTTTAATTTCCATATTCTATTTACCAATTCTGCAATTTGTCTTTTTTACTCCACATTGTGTTTTGAAGTCTACCATGTTGAGATATACAGATTCAGTTCATTTCTTTGATTGCTCTTACTCATTTTTGTATCCTCCATTTCTAGGGTAGCATGTACAACATAGGTACTCACATAGTAAATGTTAATTAGTGAAGAAATGAGGATGAACAATATAATAATTAAAATGAATACATTGTACAATACTTTATGGTTTTGAAATACTTTTATGTATAATCTCTTTTACTATTACCTTTCCCAGGTTGATGTGGTTTAAGGATACTGATTATGCCCCATGCCAATGCGTTCTATTCCTAATGCCCATTTCAATGTTTAGCACTTAGTAACTCCTCAGTAAATATTGGTTGAATGAATGAATGACCCTCTGCTATAAGCATTATATTACTACAATCCAGGTTCTGAGTATCTGAGTGTTTTTCCAAGCCCATGTGGTTGGAATCAGGACTAATAACCTGGTTTTCTGATACTAAAGCCAGTGCTCTTTTTATTACACCATTGAAAGAGCTATTGTAAGGACTATATTAGGGAATCAATAGGAGAGGAATAATTACAATGAATTACTGCCCTGATGTAACCAATAAATAAATAGACTCCATGTACCTGTGTAATTGGAGAAAATTAATAACCACATCCAGATCGAGGCCTTGAAATTTATCATAATCATTAACTTGGAATATTTAGTCACATGGTCCTTACACGAGGTTCATATGGTAAAGGAGATATGTGAATTATGAGGGTGTATAGTGTTGCAGGAATGAAGGAATGAGCAGGAACCAGTTTCACTCAAATAGAATTGCTCTTGCTAAGGTAGCTGGTAACATAATTGCCTTGGACGACAGTACACTGCTCCTCAATTGACTTCCTTGATGCCTTCCCTCCTGACTCCCCTCCATCTCCTAGGAAACTCTTCCCTAAAACAGTGGTGGTGGTGTGGAGATCTGAAGAAAATAATGAACATTCTAAGAAAAGACTCTCAAGAACTGCCTCAGACAGCCACCCATGCTCTAATCTGCCCTCCCACGGACTGATTGATATTGATGAGTCCTTTTTCCCCTTTGTCAGTTTGATGGGCTTACCCCAGCTTTCTTACCATGGCAGCTCTCCACCACCCCTTGCCTTCATTGAATAACTCCTGATTACTGAGGGGCTGGAAAAGTCAGGATTGCTGCACAATGCCAGCTCTGAAAAGCTGCAAATCCTAACTCCCTGGATGGGCCAGTCAGAGCCACCAGTGTCATTAAATAGCTTGGCCAACGAAAAGGTGTTTTAAAAGACTTTTTTTGAAACATAAACATTGTTTGCCTTCTTTTCAAACTCCTATCTTAGTCATATTTGTGTAACCACAGCAGTTTCTTACATCAGTGACATTTAATCACACTAATTTAATAAATGCTGTTGAGTGGGATTGCTGCTCGTTTCTTGTTGAGCTGAGGCAGAACACAGATTCCTGAGCATATTTTTGCTCAAAGTGCACCCTCATAGCTTTTCTGAGACGCTTTCCGGAGTTTTCAGATTGATCCATCATCCCCTATATGTATGATTGACTTTGGGTATCTTGAAGATCTGCGTTGCCCCAGAACCATCCTTGGATGCCCCTTCTTTCCCACATCATAATTTGGTTGCTGAAATATTGGCATTTCTTGGATATTTTATTGAACTGGGGGGTAAATAAGGTAGAGTGTTTATAATCAAGACGGTCTTGTATCCTTGTGGTAGTCAGAAATGTCTGTGGAGATTCTGTACTCTATAGAAATTAAACTCCATCGGTGGTGAAAAGCAAACAAACAAAAAAGCCAAACCAACAAACAAAAAACAGAACAAAACAAAACAAAACAAAAAAAAACGTAAAGAAAACAACAACAACAAAAAGCACGCATGCCACAAAACAAAACCAAAAAAAAAAAAAAATCCATCAGTGGCTGTGTAGTAAACAAATGATAAATGAGGACACTTGAATTAACTGCAAGGAAATGAGCTGTCCAGGACACATAATTAACCAAGCAGCAGCAGCTTTGGGACATAGATGACTCATTAGGAAGAGTATTGGCTATTTGTTTCCTCTGAGTAGTCCCAGTGCCAAAGCTGTACAAAGTTATGGAATATACCACTATGTTCAGTGGATAAAAGACACTTAAAATAGAGAAGTGAAGGTGGGAGGGAAAAAAAACAAACAAAAAAGGCTACGATAGAGTAATAATGAGTTAATATTGTGTCTTGAAAATATTTCTTAATTTTTAATGTGGGAGATAGTAACTAAACACTGAAAAGACTGGAGAGAGGGACAAGAGGGTCTCATGTCTGAGGATGGAGTTGATGAAAGGTTGTAGCCTTTAATATCTGATGATGAAAAGAGATCTCCTTTCTTTGGGGTGAGTCCCTGATTCCAATTTTACATTTGTGGAGCAATTAGCAGGACTCCTCTTTGCTTTGCTTGGTCTCTTCTGTTAGAAGAATGCCTCTGATATGTAATATTTGTTTGAAAACCCAAAGAAGCTTGTTTCCTTTTGAGGTTTGCCTTACATTTTATGTTCTGAAGTTCATTTTGGACCAGATTTTGCTCCAAGCAATAAAACTGGTTGGATTGTACTAACATAATGGAGCAGTAATTTTAGCCAACTGTTGGGGGTGGGGAGATAGTTAAGGTGTGTAGTGGTTTCTGTGGTTTCTCTGTGGAGTAGAATTCCCTGCAAAGCTTTTCCATGTGGTGTTTTAATAGCTGTCTTAAAACTCTCTGATGTATGGAGCAAAACCGAATTAGGCTCATGTGCTAGATTGGTGGGATGGGCCAAGGACTCTGAAAAACGAAAGAAAAACAATCAAACAGCCAAGCTTAGAGGCTAAACCATCCAAAGAAGATCTGCAGGACATATCCAAATTGAAAATTGAAAAATTGATCACCTCTTTTAACCCATTTTTGCGGAACTTTCTAAGGGAAATAATATTTCCCTTACATATATTAATATTTTACCTTTGCACAGTACTTTACAATTTGCAAAATTATCCTAGGTGTATTTGTTTATTAGAGCCCTGCAAAAAAAAACTTTGGAAGTTTGTACTATTAGGTCCATTTTTACAAATGAGCAACTGAGTCACAAAGGTAGGCCCAAGGTCTTTTGCCTGAGAGACCACAGAGGCAGATTTTAATACTACATCAGAGCTCTGTATCTTCTGCACCAGAACTTCAATAATTTTAATTAGTGATCACATATATTTATGAAGATGAGGAAAACCAGCCAGATAGCATGTGTATGCACAGTAAAGATGGTTCTAGACCGCTCAGTTCTCATCCGTGATTAGAAGACATTATAGTGTTGTCTATCTATCAAAGGAATATGCTCTTTCTTTAATTCAATGTTCAATGATTCAGAGGCATAATTCCTTCCAAAGTTCTGAGTGTACTTGATAAAATGCCACATACTTAGTTGTCATTCCCATACTAAACGTGTGTAAAATTTTTCTTTAGTGTGTGATTTTGGCCACTAAGTTCAAGAAACATTTATTGAATGCTACTATATGCCAGGCCCATGGGCAAAGTAGGAAGTTGTCTAGGTGGTATGATTCTAGGGGAGCATTTTCCACTGACCCAGACCACTGCTAATATACCCCCATCAGCAGGGCATCCCTTTGACTTAGTTCAGGAATCACTTGGATTCTTTTTTGAAAATGCAGATAGATAGCATGGAGAGAAAAAGTACTTTAAGACAGTCCCAGTCACTAATGCTGTGGGGTATGTTTGTTTATCTAGTTAACAAATCAAGTATTAAGGACCTGAGCTGAATAGGAGGTGATGTGGATAAATCATATTCTATCCAGGAGAAGAGGATGGTGAATTCTAGAAAGCCCAATAATGGGCCCAGGGGAGCCAGAATATAGCAACAGGCCAAGGAGCCTACCTTTTCTAGAGAGAGAGCTGCACAAATGCTCTCTATACCAAAAATAAACTTTAATCACTTTGCTTTTGTTTTTAAGAACTAGCCCTGCCTGATATCTGTGTTTTAGGTCTGCATCCATAAAATTAACTGTGGATTAATATCTGCAATTCAAATACCAAGTATGTGATCCCTGTTCTGATTTTTTTTTAAGCCAGTGAGCAGGTCTCTATTGCTAACGAGAATTAGTGCAGGGTAGCTGTCCTCCCCCCAGCCCTCGGTATGGCTACAGCAGAGTTCACAGTCTCCGTAGTCAGATCCATACTTTTCCCCTGACTCCAACCCAGGTCTCTTTCACCGCTGGAGACAGATCGGTGTCTCTGACTGGCCTCTACCAAGCATAAAATACTTGAAGCTCCCGTCTGCCACACTCTCACATTTTTCCCCCATAGCTCTGAAAACTATACATCTTTAGAATTTTAAACATAGTAAGTATGTTCATAACTTTTGCCCTCTCTTCCAAGGACCTAAATATTTTAGAAATATATCAGTAAGTTTATCATTATCAAAGAGAAAATCATTCTACAAATTGCCTTTCATTGTCATGGCTTTCATTCAAATTAAGCTTCGTGATACAACTGTTGATATTCTGCTTGATTTTTTTTCTTGATTCTCTCATATGTTTGCCATACTTGGAGCAGCATGTATGGCATAACCATTTTTGTTCTAACAACCACCAAGAGCAGACCCTGCTCCCCCGCCCCCTCCAAAATAATATCCATGATGATGGCTATGAGCCTTCCTATGTACTGTGCTCAGAAGGGCTTTCTAGAGGTTCTCTCATTCTATCTTCACAACAATCCCACAGGCAGGTACCTACATTATCCTCATTTATACCAGAGGTACAGAGAAGTTAAGTGACTTGCCCAAGGACACATAGAGCCCAGGCTCTTAATCATATGCCACAATGATCTTCTCCAGGGGGTGACTGAAGTATGATGGAGACTTGCTACCTGTGGGTGAAGGGTGAACCCCCCCCAGAGTGGTGGTCCCAGTGACCCACATGCCTCAGTGGGAAGGTGGCCCCGAGATGGCCAGGGGGAAAGGGGAGCCTTGGAGTAAGTGAACCCTGCTCCTCTCACAGTGGCCACTCTGTACTTACCTCGTCACCTACTTTTCAGAGTCCACTTTGAAGGACAGTGTTTAAGGCTGGGTCACGCCCCCAAACAGCATCGGCAGACAGTATCACTTCACACAGCATACATGGCAGGACGGGTGTATGGGGCGGGAAATGTGATAGGGGGAGAGAATCTGCTCCGCCCTCATTATTTTCTCAGAGACAGTCTTCTTCACCTTTTCAATCAAAATCATTTCAAAGTCTGTCTTAGACACTCTGGATGGATTGGGGGGCAGTGATGCTCAGCGGGAAGCAAGCGTCAGGTTCAGATTCTGTAGGTTGGGCAGATTCTGGATCTGGATGACCAGTACCATATGTACCTCCCATCTTTCCTCTCCCCCCGACCCCTAAAATTCTCTCACCATACAGACTCAGAAGAATTTCAAAGGCACCTTGAATGAGAAAGGAAGTAAGCAACCGCAGAACTTGCAGCCTGTAGACAGATAAGAGGGGAAGAGGGAACAGGCCATCGAAGTCCCTCTTGTGGAGTGACAGGAGAGAGGAGGAAAGAAAGCAGAGGAGAAATGGTTTATAGTCAGTGCATATTTGTATGTGAGTCTTGGGCTTTTTCCCTCTTCTCTGGAAGAGCTGCTTCCTTCTCGCACCTGGTTGCTCACCTGAGCCACTCCCAGGAAACCTGCCTTAGCAGAGAAGTGGCTACAGAGTCTAACTCCTCTAACCCTTGTCACTAAGCAGAAACCCTGTTGAACCCAAGACAGCCCCTTTTCCTCCCCAAAGACTTCAGGGCTGTGGACTGCATATGATGCTCAGTTTCCTGAGACACTACCTCTTAGGCTCTGTATGATTCTCAGGGTCAAAATGCTCAGTGTCCAAGCATATTCTCTGTTGCTGTAAAATATTGATCAACATGGGTGCCTGGGTGGCTCAGTTGGTTAAGCATCTGCCTTCCCCCCAGGTCATGCATGCTTCCAGGGTCCTGGGATTGAGCCACACCTCGGCTCCCTGCTCAGTGGGGAGTCTGCTTCTCCCTCTCCCTCTCCTGCTCTCTCTCTCAAATATGTAAATAAAATATTTTAAAAATAAAATAAAATATTAATCAACAGATATTTACAGAAAGAGCCATGCTTTATTTCCCATTTCACTGCTGGGCACCATAAGGTACAAAAGCGATAAAAATTAATTTCTGACCTGAAGAACTTATAATCTAGTTGAGAAAAATGTGACAGCCATAGGAACCAATTCCTAAATAAGTATCAATTCTAATAGTATGATGACAATGTGTCAAGCTATAGTATTTATAATAAATTATAAGGAATCTGTAATTAGAGAAGAATCTATCATAAGAATTTGTTTAGTAAGGGCAGTCAGAGGAGTTAGATGATGCATATCCTAAGGTGGTTGTGTTGTTCCTGTTTATTAGATAACAAAATGCACCCTTTTTAATCTATATTCCCAGTTTATTTTATAGCTATAACCCCTTTTTAACAAATACCATTATAGCAGCCAGTTCTATGTAATAAAAATATTTCTTCTGCTGGCCAGCAGCCCACACTAACACTCTTTGGCTGATGGAGATCCAAGACCCCTGTTGAAGGGAAAATCTGGTATGAGAAAGACAGTCACAAATCCCTCTCTTTTTGGCAGTCAATCTACTTGACAAGAAGGTCATCCTTTCAGCAGAGTATAGACATAAAGTATAGGTTTGCATATCTGGACAGTGTTAAATAATCCTGCACAGAATTTGAATTTTTTTTATGTTGCATTGATTTTACTTGGAGCTTGTATACATCTTCTCCAAATAAAAGTTGTGACACTGTGGGTTCATCAAGAACATCAGGACCCAATCCGCTCTAGGTAGCAGACCGTGAGTATCTCATTTTAGGTCTTTGAGGACAGTGGGCCCCCTGACACACGCCAGCAAAGGCAGTGGAAGACTGTATGTGTCCTGCCATGGCCATTCCTCCCCTACCAGCTGATTACTTGTGCTAATAGAAGGAAACAATCACATTCCTATTGTCCAAAAGCTACTTTTCACTTGTCTTTGAAAGGGTTTTTGTAATTATCTTAGAATATGGAAATGCCTAAGTAAAATCTGGAGTGTTTGCAATAGACGAAAGAAAAGTAGTTATAAACCTACCCTGTGTCTCTGGGACAGTAGGTGTATGTGAGACAGCCAGGGTTTCTGCATTTACATGAATACTTTCTTGCTTTGGAAGACTAGTATGTCTGTGTTTGGGTTAAGACGCCCTCCTGCCAAGCTTCAATTAGGTGAGGCTGGTAAAGTAAATAAAAGGTAATGGATTGTGTCCGTACATGATCTCATTCCATCCTTTGAATGACTTTATCTATAACCGCTAGAAAGCGAGACTCAGCAATAACTGTGTCCAGTATAGGCCTCCAGCCAGCAGAGAGCCAACCTCATTTCCTAAGGCAATTGAGGTGCCCCTAGACTAAAACCTGTATCCTTCACCATCAGGATACATCCAGTGTAGTTTTTTCTAAAATGATTAATGCTTTCTTTATACTAAGAGTTCGCCAAACTTCTTGAACTGAGTTAAACAAACTCACCCACAGGTAGCAGTACCTCGGGACTCACAAGTGTGATGACTCAAATTCTACACACTGTATGTTCATTTCTCACCTACAGCCAACATTTGTTATCTCTATACTCAGTTTCTCTGGCTGCCTTATAAACCCAAATATAAGGACCATGTTTAATTGCATGTTGGGGTGGGGTGCATGGCCAAGGGATGTTTTTAATAGTCTTTTTTTCTTTTTACCAAATCTGATTCGTGTTCCATTTTTTTTCCAAAACAATTTCCTATTTCTAAAACTGCTGCCAGCTAGTGAAAATTTGGAATCTGCAGTTATCCTGAAGCAGTAAGAGAAAGATTCAGAAAAGATATTTGCTTTGCTTTGTCCATTTCACGATTCTTCCTAATTAGGCCCCAGGGTAATGACTTACTCTTCAGAAGTTGAGTATTGCGCATTTCCTGACATCTCGCTGCCCCCTAGTGCAGCACGCTAGTGAGAGCATCCTTCTCTGCAGACATTCTTGATTTGCATTATTACTGTCTGATCAGTCCATTTCATGCTTACCTGGCTTCTGGTAAGGTGATTAGACACTAACCTATGACTCAGACAGAGTCCTTTATGGGTCCCATTTGCCAAGTAGATCTTATTCCAGGAGTAGGATTTTGGGGGGCTAATGAGCACAGATGGGAAACGGAGTCTCAGCTGGACTTTCCAGATCTCTTCCAATGGAGAAACCGGACCCAGAATTTTTAGTGTAGTACCATGAATCAGAGGAATGGATCTTGTGTTAAGGTGCATCCAGAGCAAAGTAACCAGAATGCTCAGCTTGGAGAGAGACAAGCTTAGGAAATTTCCTTAACCTTGTTGAGCCTTTGTAAAACTATGATTGATTTAAAAAAAAAAAAAAAAAAAAGCAACCTTAAGGTGTCTTAAGGATTTACCACATAATCCATTTTTAAAGGTTTTATACACTTTCACATATGATACAAATCTTTATCTGTTATGTTTACTATGAATGAAGTAGCCATTAGGTACAATTTCAGGATTATGGAAAGGCATTCTGACTCCAAAGACTTGTTCTCAAAACTGTTCTAAAATGATCACAAAATTGTAAGCCACATATGTGGTCTCCATGAGTTTCTGCCAAGATGACCTTGAACAAGTTGTTTGACTTCGCTGGGCCTCTGCTTTTCCGTCTATAAAGTATTAGTAGACCTATTTAAAGGGATTACTCAAGGATTCAGTGAGATAACATATGCCTGGCACATGGCAGATTGCAATAATTATTAGTTCCTTCCTCCTCCTCCCTTATTTTTTTCTGAATCTGAAATAGTCAACACCTGCCTTTGACACCAGATACTAATGGGTAGGTTGTGGACTACAATGTCCTCTTTCTGATTGTCCCCAAATGAGTGGAGAGGCAGCCCTTCCTTGTCACCATTAGCTTTCAAACAAAAAAGAAAAAAAGAAAAAAGAAAGGCGTCCAATGTGGGAAAGGTCGATCTGTGATAGTGAATTTTTTTTTCCAAAAGAATACATTACAGGGATCCCTGGGTGGTGCAGCGGTTTGGCGCCTGCCTTTGGCTCAGGGCGCGATCCTGGAGACCCGGGATCGAATCCCACGTCGGGCTCCCAGTGCATGGAGCCTGCTTCTCCCTCTACCTATGTCTCTGCCTCTCTCTCTCTCTCTCTCTCTCTCTCTCTCTCTGTGACTATCATAAAAAAAAAAAGAATACATTACAAATGTCATATCTACTTTTCAAAATCAGAATATTTAAAAAGCAGATGCTCAGTCTTTCTATGATGAATTAGCAAACAAACAAAAAAGGTCTTAAACTCAATGTAACAGAAGGAAATGCCACACCTACGTACACACACACACACACACTTTCTAGGTAAAATATACATTGTGATGCTTTTATGTGAGGTTTTTGTTTTGAATTGAAAATTGGGCAGATTTTGTTAGGCAGTAAGTTTCCATGGAGAGAAGTAAAAGACATTTAAGGATACTGATTATTTGATGGGAAGGAGGAATTTGCACAAAGATTTTTTTCTCCCACCTATACCCTAGTTCTGTCATCACCCTGACCGTGGTGATGGTCTGGACAGAACCAGAAGAACCACAGAAAATTATGCATTGCATTAAATTTGTATAAAATCTTTTCATATAATCTTAGACATTGTTTAGGAATCCACCAGCAGGCAGTTTTGCTCTATTTGATCAAGTCTCTAGAGCAGAGCTAAAGCGATGTTGGATATTGCCCTGTTCAACTCCTTTATTCTATAAATGGGGAAACGGCTAGGGTAACCTCCTTTATTATTTATTTCTCTTTCTAAACGTCTTTATCATGTTACTTGTCCCATTTCCCCACAAGATTGTTAGTGTGAAAGCACTAGACCTGGTGTGCATGAGTTTGACTCTCTGCACCACACAAGTCCATTCTTAATCTCCAGGGAACTGCTTCTTCCTAAGAGAAACTGTCATTGTAATTGACAAAGGGATTACTGAATAAGAATATTGTCTTTAGTAACATTTCTTTAAATTATCTGATGCACAATTTCATGTCCAAGTGTAATTTTTTAGCCTATGTCCTGGGAGTGGAAAGGACTCATTCGTGAATTAGCAGTGAGATTCTTATGTTACACGAGGAGGAAAAGATGTGTTGTAGTTCTGTGCTTCACAAAAACTTTAGGGATTACATTTTACCCCATATAAAGGCCCATTTGGCAACTCATTCAATATTATCCAAAATTCAAGGCGTATTGATCAAGCTCCTCCTATGCCTCCAGCACTATTTAGATCTAGCCTTAGAATATATCAAGGAAAAAAAAAACTTAGACTTCTGCTTTCAAGATTATATCTCGATATATGTTTGTAACATGCGAATGCTATTTCTTCCAGTACCAAATTATTCTTGGACAGCATTCTAATGAAAGCATGTCATTTTTAAAAAATCGTCTTCCTGAATATGAAAGGTCTCGTTTCTCAAGAAAATGGTTTTTGTGTCAAGTTGAATGAAATTTGGCACAACATTGCCGCCTTGTGGCTACTAGAATCAGGAATTTACACATAATGGATTGTGTGGTCAACTCTGGTACCGTAAGGTAAAGTTTAAAGGGAAAATTATCTTGTTTTTTGGTTGAAGCCTTTGACACAAAATTACCTATCCAGGAGTATTTAGAATGAACTCTTTCCTGGGTGGCTCAGTGGTTGAGCGTCTGCCTTCGGCTCAGGGTGTGATCGAGTGGGATCGAGTCCCACATCAGGAGCCTGCTTCTCCCTCTGCCTCTCTCTCTCTGTGTGTGTGTGTGTGTGTGTGTGTGTGTGTGTCATGAATAAATAAATAAAATCTTAAAAGAGAGAGAGAGAGAGAAAGAGAGAGTAAGAATTTAACTCTTTCTGGTTTTGTTTTTGTTTTTGTTTTAACAGAATGATTGGAAGGGCTCCATCGCTTTTGTAGTTGGAAACCGGATTGAGGACGATCTTCTCATTCAAGCCCTCACCATTGCTGTCCAGGTGCCTCAACGGAAATTCTTCAGCATCGTGTCCTGGCAAGACATTCTCCAGCAGGTACTCCTCGCTTCCCACCTCTAGGCCCTGTGAAGACTTCTGCACTTAAAATAATAGGAAAAAAAACTAATGATAAAATAAATACAACTATCATATCATTGGGCTGTTTGGTAAACTGGCGTGGATTATTAAAAAAAAAAAACCTTAGTTAGAGCCAACTTGAATTGCTTAATCTGGAAGAATTACTTTGGCCCATTTTTGGCCCTTTCAGCACTCGTTCGTTTAACAGAATTTCTGTGGCCATACCAGGTCCCATGCTAGGCTCTCTGAAGAATTATTTATTTAATAAAAGATTCAATAATAATAAAAGACTAAACTATTCACTGCTCTGAGGAAGTCCATAACTACCAAGAAAAATTAAATCTACAGAGAAACCTAGCTGTCAGAGGTCAGAGAGGAATGACTACATTAAAAAAGTCCTGTCAGGTGGCACATACTTGTACAGTTACTACCGGCTTACCAAAGTGACTATAAATATTTTGCCTAGTTAGTGACTATCCCTTCCTTGCTAGATTTCCCAACCCTTCAAGCCACCTAGGTACTTGAAAGTTATATATTTCTAAGTATTCTTTAAGTATGTCTTTCTTTTTCATTATAGATGAGTTTAATTTTCTTACAGATCAATGAATCAGATGGACTTTTTGGAACTACACCTAGAAAGGCAAAGAAACCTCCAAGCGGTAGTGCTCCCTTATTTTATGAGGTAGGTGAACATCTTTATTGAAGAGATTTTTTATAATTCTTAGAAAATGAGAATTGAAGTAATAATCTTATAGTCACATTTAAAAATGTTTATTATTTTATTTTTTAAAGATTTTATTTATTTGAGAGAAAGAGCGAGAGAGAGAGAAAGAGAACATAAGCAGGGGAGTGACAGAGGGAAAGAGAGAAGCAACTCCCCACTGAGCAGGGAACCCTGCATGAGGCTCGATCCCAGGACCCTGGGATCATGACCTGAGATGAAGGCAGATGCTTAACTGAAGCCACCCAGGCGACCCTAAAAATTTGTTTTAACTCATTCTTTGAAAGCAAATTCTTGATCTTCATTGGAGCTGCCTAATGGTAGGCAGTTAAGAAAACTGCCTCCCTTCTTAAAAAAAATCCCTCTCTGGGAATAAAATTGTCCTAGATTGTCTACACCATCACTGTATCCAATTAAAGGCTATAAATCAGAATTTTTTTTATACAGAAGAGTCGGTTCATACTTTTTCATGGTAATCATTGAATGTGTGATGGTATTAAAGGGAGCTGTATGATTAGTGTATTACAAAGTGTTAGTTTCACCAAAGTAATAATGTAAAAATGCCCCAGAAAGTGTTTCATGTACAAGACAGAGACACAGCTGTTAGAATTTTACATCGGTCTGTGAGATTTGGACACATTTTTCATACTACTTTAACTAACATGAAAATAATGATAATTTTTGGGTTAATGGCCCCTTCTGTTTCTAGTAGATGCTTAACACAAAAGTCCACCCTGGCTGACCATTGGGCTTATGCAAAAACTTAGAACTCATGCTCAGTTCAAGGGGATTGCCTCTCACGCTGCCTTGTTAATATCTAACTTACAGCTCATGCGAAGCTATAAAAATCCAGTGATTAATTAGAATATCACTTAAAATTTGTCAGGCACTGTTTTATGGCTCTTCAGACTAAAAGCATAAAGATTTTTGGATCTTTCTAAGACAAACTTGTTTGCACTTTATTTCAGTGATCTAATAAAGTTTTTATGTGTCTCAGGTCTTGGATGATTTCCTAATGGGCTCTTAAGTATTGCCTGAGTACTATCTGAACAAGTTTCATTGGATTTATTTATGCTTGACAGTAGTGTGGATTTTACAGCATTAACTCTTGCTATGCTACTCACACTGTGACAAGAAAAACCTGATTCTGTGCTTTTGAAGTCAAATAACGTACCTTTTTACCTTTTGTTATGATGTTCTCAATGTGTGTGCTGCAGTTGAAACATTATGTGATACCTTAAAATATTGGAAGTTTTCGTCTGAAGTAGCCATAGAAATCCCTGTCCTATTCTCAGGCCTGGGACCAATTAGCCCCCCAAAGGACTCTTTATTCTTCAAAGATGCTCAGTAAAAATCAGAGATGATAACAGGCCAGTTTTGATGTCTAATCTGGACAGACATTTTGACTTGGATGTGGGATAGCACAATGTTACAAATCCAGAGTTCAGTTAGAAAACCATTCCTCTCCAATATGTGCTGTGACTCTGGGTTGTGAATCCTTCACTCAGGGGAGGTCCATTTCACATCTGGTTCTACCACATTCTTCCAGTGGAGCATTTGGGCAATAAGCCTCCCACACCCACTCACATACCCTTTTCTGAATGGTTCCAGAAGAAAAAGGAAGGCAGGATGAGCACCAGGGAGATTGGACCTTGGGTATACCAGACATGCATCAACATCAATTGCTTCAGTAAAAACAGATATAGAACATAAAACAAATTCAGGCTTCTGATCAGCATCAGCCAAGGACCGAATTCACATCTGGAGAAGAGGCTGCATTTCCGATCTTAATCCCTTCACACTTAGGACCTGTTTGGGAATTCTATCACATGGTACCTCATCCCAAATGAATTGAAATGCTACAGGCAGTGCCTACTGAGAACCCCAAGGTGCTTGCAGGTGATGACCATGAAAGAGGCCTAGAAGCCAAAGCCTTTGGGGACTTATGAACTTTTAAGCCTCATGAGTCTATTTCTTGAAGTCTTGCAGTCTGTAGCAACTAGGACATTTGCCACAGTGAAACTCCTCAGAAGCCTCTTTAGGAAGTCTTATATTTTCTCTCTCAAAGAGAAAGATTTCCTACATTGAGGAAGAAAGAGTAATCTAAGAAAATTGCTTCTGTTATACGTGAAATTCACGAAGTTCTGTATGGAAGCTTCACTTTGGAAGGAGAACTCAAGGTAGATATTGTGAAGGCCATACTCTTACATTTCCTTCTGTTTGTAGGATACTCTCATTGGCCTCAAAGTGGAGCCTAGTCATTCTCACTTTAAACATAGTTCTGACCAGTTTGGCTTTCTGGTTTCCTTGCCTGCAGTCAATTAGGAGCAGCAAATTAAAGTGAAATGTCACCATAGTGCAGTTCATCCATGAGTAGTAAAATAGCGTCAGAACCACATTACATATTTCCAATAACGACTTGAAATGTCTGGGTTGGCAAAGACCACATTCCTAAGTGATTTGCTCAAGCTTTCACTTGGATGGCTTGGTGTTGTGTACACACAGCCTCATTTTGAAATTGTGTAATTTCCCCCTGAAACTTTAGAGTTCATCTAGCCATAGTATTGTATATATGAGAAAGTCTTTATTTATAAACCACAGTTCTTTGAAAATGTGCTTAGATTTGTGCTAATGTAATTCCACAGAGACATAGCTACAGCTCATTTGTTCATTCACCTTCTCTTTTTGGAAACCATGCTCTGCTCTAGCAGGAGCTACTCTAAGGACTCTTATGGGAATGGGAAGAGAATATTCTCCTTTGTGCATAGTCTCAGGGATGTTAGCTATTACTTTATTATATTAATAGTAGTTGTAATATTTAATAACAAAGATGAAAATGA